>NC_050517.1:1887279-1896674 GCF_002922805.2 Oryzias melastigma
ATAATTGTTATGAATGTATAGTTTTAATTTAATGAATATAATAGAAATACTCGGAATTAGTTGTGGTTTGAGGAATATAATTCCCATGTTTGTAAAATGGCGGTTAAACTCAACTATAACTGAATGTGCAGACAGCACATCATCAGAGTATGTGTTTTTTACTTAATTATTTCAAACAAACTTGTAGTTTATCCATACTTTTACTTGGTATTCTTGCTCTTTCTGCTATGACAGACTGCAGTAGAGTGGTTAATTCAATTATTTTTACTAACTTAAGTTTAAGTGACCCATTTTTTTCGAAGTTGTGTCTGTCATCAAAAATTGTGGGATGCGATGTTGCGATTCCTGTGATCTGCGTTTTGATTGGTTGGATTAGTTCCGGTTCTTGTCTTGCTGTGAGTTGTCGGAAGAAGCATTGAGTGATGGCAGAAACGTTTGTTCTTCGGTTTCTGGCGCTGATGTTTGGATATTGAGTTATTGGACTAACGTGAGTGCCTGTTTAGTTTAATATCATTTGTGGTGACCTTTGATTTCCATGTTAGCGGGGAGCACTGTAGCCGAGTTAGCCCGCCGTCGTTCTCCTATGGAAATGCGCCTCGTTAAACTACATGCACACCGCGTTCAAGCCGGCACTTTCAATGAAATGTCCGTCGATTTTGAGCTTCTGTTATGACAACGAAATCTGACTGCGAGCTTTTCTTTCTTTTTCTTTTCTTTTTCTTTTTTTATTGATCCGCTAGAAGTTCAACGGGCTGTATTTCTTGAGGCAAAACGCAAAAACGCTGAACTGTGACGAATCAGGGAGTCTGATCTGGCACTGATGAATAGGGAACGTCCTTCTCAAAACACCAAAGTGTTTTGAAAAGTCTTTAATTCCGCATTTGAGTCCGTGCAGTGAACGTCTGACACTGAACTCAGAGGCGGAGCATGAAATCATTATTTTAATGAAATAAGTATTTGTGCGCCTCTAAACCTGTAAAGTATATCCTTATAATTGAAATTAGTCAGTTCTTGAATCTTTACTTGTTAAGTTGATGTATTTTTAATATGCTTTAGTCTTACTTAAAACCTATAGCGGCTGGGTGGCTCAGTGGGCTAGGTGAAGGGCTGACACGCAGGAGCCCTGGGTTCGATTCCCAGGGTTGTCCACTGATCCCCATCCAGATTGGGTCCCTAGGCAAGACCCTTGACGCTGCTGCCTAACTGGGTCCCTGTGCCCCTCAAGTACAGGGTTGTGTCAGGAAGGGCATCCGGCGTAAAAACTCTGCCAAATCACTGATGCCAAACAGTGGGTGCTGTTACGCTGAAAGGGATAAGCTGAAAGTGAACTACAGTTTTACTTAAAACCTGGTAGGAAACGCATAATAAATGAATATAATCCAAGCAAATCTTTGACAGATTAAACCAGTACAAAAGGGTTAACATAATGGCTGCTGACATGACAGAGAAGAATGTGTATCTTATCATTATACTTTGGTAGACTCGGTACATTGTTTACTTGTAATTCTCATCTTTAACAAAGCATATAAAGCAGTGCATGCATCTCAGAAATGTCCATATACATTTATTTATTTAATATTGCAGGTCATCACCACCAAAGCAGGTGAAAGAAATCTACGCTGGGGGATTTGTGGTCTTCTTTTCAATCTGAGTGACCCTTCAGGTCGTGTTCATTTCTCCAGGACCGGTCATGTAAGCCACTCAAAAAAAGATGTTTGGTATCTTAAACATTTCGACAAGAATGTTTTCAAATTATTTAACTAAAATAAGAAACAGATACTCTGCTGACAAAGTTTATTCAAGTTGTGAATGTGAAACTACAAATGTGATGTTTGCTTTGTCTTACAGGACCGTTACTGATGGTGAGAGTGGCACAAGCTATCTGGCATGGAGGATTAAAAACTATTCAGGGATCTGAAGCAGGACGCAGATGAGCATCACACAGAGGTGACACTACAATTTTGAAAGAGTTAAACAATTTTGGAATTAATTTTCATTTAAATAAAATTTGCTAGCAAATTTGTTTGTCAAATATGTCTTTTGTTGTTGTGAAGAATCCTCTGGAGGACCATCTCATGATGATCAGATTGGAGGAGCAGCTATATGTCCGTATCTCAGTGATCAATTTTGGCAACTTGATATCCTGCATTAGTCTAAGGAGGGAAACAACAAAATTAAATGAGGATTTTTTTTTTTTTGGTCTTTATTTAAAAAAAAAAGAAAAATGCACGAATACATTCAGTACATTCAACGATCAGTCAGCCAGCTTTTGCTCTATGTTCAGCCCAGTCTCAGTAAAATGCGTACATATGCCACGATTTGGGAAATACCGTGTATAATATACACCATAACCGGTTTCTGCGTGCATATAATACGCGCGGTCCTAAACGTGTTAAAATGTGTTTTCCACGATTGACACGTCCCCTGGTGGAGGCGTGAGCATCACAGACAGCCCCACAAACGATCAATTTGCTTTTCTAACCCTAACCATAACCGTAATCCTAACCTTAACCAGGAACGACGTCATTTAGAAAAGAGCCGGAGGATTTCTGACCACGTGATCAAAACGAAACCTAAAAAGTCGTGTATATTGTACGCCGTCGCAACCTATTCTCTACCATTGCGTATCATATGTACGCAAAAACTGTGTTTGGCGTATATTATACACGGTATTTCAGAGTGCAAAGTCGTGGAATATGTACGCATTTTACTGAGACCGGGTTGCTATGTTGATTTTGGACCTCAGCCTGTCAATGTTGCCAGATAGTCAGTTTTTTTCAGTCCAAAAGTTATTTAAAAACAGAGGGCTAAAGAAAGTAAAAAAAAAAATAAATAAAAAAAAAATACATGGCTCTCAAAAAGAAGTCACACGAAAAACTACGTTGTCAACAATGACTGTCATGGGAGATTGGTCAGTGTTACAGTAAAGTTCCTGTAAAATTGTCAAGTTGAAGGATGTGCAACAAATCGCAAAGTTTGCTTGAATTTGCAATAATGGTTGCGATCACAACAGTGTGAATTCCTGGATGGACTATAATGTACTTTGTTTATAAGTATTTTTTATAAATAGGAATATCTCGAGTTGAAAGAAGTTAATGACTGTTTTTCATTAATGTTCTGTTTTTATTAGTAGGTTTCAATGACCTGTTGCTTTGATGTGTCTGGGTGTGTGCACATATGTATTGAAGCTTTTCAAAAAAATGAATCTCATTCTTTGTGTCCATCATAGGTTGGAACAAACATCGTGGAATACCTCCAGGGGGTGGAGTCCAGGCCCTATCCGTCTGTTCTGACCCTTGGACAAGTGACGCAAAATTGTTCACAAGCTTTTTCTGTGATGGCTGGTCAGGGATACCCTGAAGATGCACTGGGGCAGTCGGTGTCTGCTTCAAGACATTTTATGTGTTTGATATCAACTACCCCATGTAGTGTGCCTCTTCATGGGAGTTCCTCCAGAAAGTGGTTTATGACATGGAGGGACCAGAATCTAACAAAGTTAAGTTTTTAAAGACTGTCTTAAAGAATGTCAAAGTGTTTAAAAAAAATCTGAGTTCATAATAGTTTCTGAAAAAAAAAACATGAATTTGTTTCAGATGCTTTTTCTGCTACTTGCTGCTTTTTCAAGAAAGCATTTGTCTTCTGTATTTTATTGGTGCTACTTTTTGGGATTTTAATCTAAATAAATATTTGTCATGAATTCCTTGGTTTCTTTCTTGGCGGTGAACATATTTTGGGTTGTAATTTTTGATTTTTAAATGTTTTTTATTGAATGTTAAAGGTTAGGTTTTATTGAACACAAAGGAGAAAATGTAGATTTTTAGATTTAACCCAAGGTTGAGTTAAATAAACTCAGGAGTTTGGTAAATACGACCTTTGAAATGGTTTGTTCATTTAACCCAAAACTTGGGTTTGTGGAATTAACCCACGATTATGAGTCAAATAAACTCAAGAGTTGGGTTAACTAGACCTTTAAATTGGGTTGTTAATTAACCGAATATTTAGGTTGGTGGAACCAACCCAAATTTCTGAGTTAAAATAACCCAACAAAAAGGTAGTTCCTTTTCAACCCCTGGAGTTGGGTTAAAAATAACCCAAGTTGGGTTATTTTTAACCACTGAGTTTTAAGTGTGCTGAATCTATTAATATTTGTTATTAAGTCCTGAACCGGATATTGATAGTTCATGTAGAAAAAAATGGTATGGTACCGTTAAATACAACACATTGCTTTCTGTTAGCCAAGTAACTGCTTAGATGAACAGCTGATTCATTAAAACCATAATTTGACAGTTTCTTCAATAAAAGTGTATGATCAACGATATCAAAGGCTGCACCGAAGTCCAGAAACAGCTCCTAAAAAGGCTTCCCATCAATCTGTCTAAGCCATTCATCAGTTGGCTGCTGTGCAGGTAGAGAAACCTTCTTTACACGCATGTTGGGCATCAGAATAAATATTGTTCACATTAAAATTATTTTGAATCTGCTTAAACAACACTCCCTTCATCATTTTACCCAAAACTAAAATACTAAAATACTTCTGGGCCTGCTGTTTTGCCCTGTCAATGGCTCTTTATTATTTTTTAATAAAGAGATAGCTTTTGAGATCTTCCATAAATCTGGATACAAACATTCGTCAATGCACAAATTAAATATATGACATACTGGCTTAGCTATTGTTTTAGCTGCAATGTTTAAGAGTCTTCCGTCCAAGTTATCAATTCCACAAGGTTTATTGCATTTGATATTTGTAAGTAATTTTTCAATGCCATCCTCTGTAACACCTTCAAATGCAAATTGGCAATCTTTATTATTCATTATTTGTTTTTTAATGATTCTTTCTGACAGTTGAACACTCACTGATGGCATCTCATCAATAGTTGAACTCACTTTACTTTTATAGTAATCGTTAAAGTAATTTGCTATTTCAGAGGGTTTGGTTATAAATGCACCATCCACTTCTATAAATGACTTTTCATTTCCTTTGCCCCTACCTAAAAGTGTATGTATTGTACTCCAGAGATGTTTAGTATTGTTACTACATTGCTTAAATTTCCTTTGATAGCATTGCTTTTTCTTTTGTCTATTTATTTTTGTTGCTTTATTTCTTAAAGACCCTGTCTGCAGTATTACCGTACGTTATTGCAGCTTTTTTATTTTTATCTCTCTCCTTCAGTTGTTGTAGATCATCATCCAACCAAAGGGCTCTGCTAGATCTCGCAGTTACTTTCCTTATTGGAGCATGTTTATCACATAAGGATGAGAATAATTTACATAACTTCTCAAGAGCTGATTCTGCATGCGTTTGACTCAATACTTCATCCCATTGAACTCTTAACCATATCACAAACAAAGTCTTTTTCCTCAAACGACCTATACATTCTTTTACAGATTACTTTAGGCCCTATTTTAGGAACTTTGGTTTTTAGAACCAGAGAGACAATATTGTGATCACTAAAGCTTACTGGTTCAGTACAAACATTAATACACTTTTCAGCACAGTTTGTATCAACACATGTAGATACTTGGTCCCACTTGATTAATTCCAGCTCTGGTTGGTACATTTATTAACTGACAGAAGTTTGATAGAGCAATTCTGTCATTCATTGTTTTTTTCAGAGAACACTTATGTGAAAACCATTCAATGTTCATCCATCCATCTGTCCATCTTCTTCCGCTTCATCCAGGAGCGGGTCATGGGGGCAGCAGGTCGATATGTGTATGTTGTTGCTATTTTGCATTTATCTGTGTAGGTTCTGTCCACGAGAAAATTCAAATAAACAGATTTTGAATCTAAAATGCTTTTCAGTATCTTGTGTGGCCCCCACCAGCTTGTATGCATGCTTGATAATGTGGCGGCATGCTCCTAATGAGACGACGGATGGTGTCTTGTGGCATTTCCTCCCAGATCTGTGTGAGGGCATCCCTGAGCTGTTGTACAGTCTGAGGAGCAACCTGGCGGCGCCTAATGGACCCAAACATAATGTCCCAGAGATGTTCTATTGGGTTTAAGTCAGGGGATGGTGAAGGCCATTCAATGGTTTCAATTCCTTCATCCTCCAGGTACTGCCTGCATACTCTTGACACGTGAGGCCGGGCATTGTCGTGCATTAGGAGGAAACCAGGACCTACTGCACCAGCGTAGGGTCTGACAATGGGTTCAAGGATTTCATCTGGATACCTTATGGCAGTCAGAGCACCATTTCCTAGGCAGTAGAGGTCTGTGCGTCCCTCCATGGATATGCCTCCCCAGACCATCACTGACCCACCACCAAACCTGTCATGTTGAACCACGTTGCAGGCAGCATAACGTTCTCCTTGTCTTCTCCAGACTCTTTCACGTCCATCACAGGTGCTTAGAGTGAACCTGCTCTTGTCTGTGAAAAGTACAGGGCACCAGTGGTGGACTTGCCAATTCTAGTGTTTTTGAGCAAATGCCAGTGGAGCTCCACGGTGCTGGGCAGTGAGCACAGGGCCCACTACAGGACGTGGGGCCCTCAGGCCACCTTCATGAAGTCTGTTCCTGATTGTTTGGGTAGAGACATTCACACCAGTGGCCCTCTGGAGGTCATTCTGTAGAGCACGAGCAGTGCTCAGCCTGTTCCTCCTTGCACAAAGGAGCAGGTATGGGTCCTGCTGAGGGGTTGAGGACCTTCTACGGCCCTGTCCAGCTCTCCCAGAATAACCACCAGTCTCCTGAAATCTCCTCCATGTTCTGGAGATTGTGCTGGGAGACACATTAAACCTTCTTGCTGCAGCACGTGTGGATGTGCCATCCTGGAGAAGTTGGACAACCTGTTCAACTTCTGTAGGGTTAAGGAATCTCCTCATACTGCCAGTAGAGATAATTATCAAGCCAAAATCAGCACGAGTGGAAAACCAGCCAAAAAAGATCCAGAGGGAGAAACTTGAAATGACCTCCACCTGTAACACCAGTCCTGTTTGAGGGTTTTCTAATTGTTGCCACTGAAGTGCACCTGTTGTTAATTCATGAACACCAATACAGCTGAAATTGATTAACGAGGCCCTCAGCTGCTTAACCAACCAGAAAATTATCAGACAGGTTTAATTCAATTCATGCCAGGCCCAATAAAAAAAACAGTTCCTTCAATTTTTGTGAGCAGTGTACTATATGTTTTTCTTCATGTCTTATGCTCTTAAATGTATGTTGTTTGCTGTTGCACTGTAGCTTGTACAGAGTTGTGTTGAATCTAGTTATGCAGCCACTGTGAATCCAAGACAAGTTTCCTTCAGGACAAAAAGGTATATTTAATATTTGATTTGATTTTTACGCGATGGTCAACATATGCTTCTGCTAGAGCTTTTTTGTTTTTGTCATCATGGGTAAATAATAACCTAAAAATATCACCAAATTTTTCTGCTAAGAAGAAGCAAGTAGTTAGTAGACCTACACTTCTTTATTTATCTGTTGTTGAGAAACACATAGAGAAGAGTAAGTGTGATTGTATTTTTATTTTCATTTCTACAGACTTTTTTTGATACAAAAAATGATCACGTTTGACAATTGTGGAGTTTTATGGTGAAAAATGGGTTATATTTTGAAAAAGTTTGTTCGCAGCTTGCGCACAAAATAGGCCAGACGCCGAAACGATCCGTGGCACGGCGGGAGCCTTCCACAGAGGACTGCGCACTTTGCGTCTGGCATGATCAACACTATAGGTTAAGGGTGCTGAATCAAAGTTTCTCGCCGCTTCCGCATCCAGTTTGAAACACACTTTATCTGAATATTGAGAACGTCAAACTTACAGACAAAAATGATGGCAAATGACCATCTCTGACTGGCATGCCCACACCCACAAGCAACCTGAGGGCGGGGCCTCTGCTCTGCACAGAACAGAAAGTAAAATTATACATTGCAGTAAAAACAAAATAAAATTAAACAACCTCCCCAAAAAATGTCTTTGAAAATTCAAAACGTCAAAATCATGTTGTCCTGCAGCTCTTTAGCCTCACAGAACAGCTTGTTAGTTAGTGCTCTTTTAACCCAAAAGCACAGCATATTTTAGTGCCTCGCCACAGTCCGTCAGACACTTTTTACCACCAGCTCACTGACCTAGTTGCATTAGTAAATACATGTTTGTTAAATTAAAAACAAAACAAAACAGAAAAATAACTACGAGTTCCAAAAAAAAGCAAATACTTGTAAAGTGCTTTTCTACCTTCCTTGAAGGCTCGAAGCGCTTTACAGTCACAGACCCATTCACACATTCATACACTGATGATCTGCTGCTGAACACTAGTGCAAACCTATAACCACCAGAGACAAGTTGGAGGTCAGTGTCTTGCTGAAGGACACTTTGAAACGTGGATGGGCAAGGTGGGAATCGAACCTGCAATCTGCTAATCAGAGGTTAACTGCTCTGCTGCTAACCCACGGCTGCACCAAACAATGATATATATTACTGGATTGGAAATCACGTGACATACGGTGTGACAGATGTGATGTATGGTGTTACTGTCTTCCAACCACTAGGGGGAGTTAGTTACTTGAGTTATGTTATGTTTGCCGGTAGAGAGAACATCAGAGAGAGACGAACACGGAGTAATAAAGAAGACGCAGTTTAATACGGTCTGGTCTCCAAATGTTTTTATAAAGGTCCAACATCATTACATGGTGTCAAAAGTAAAAAATGGAGCAGTTAAAGCCACCAAACAGTCTGAGTTTTGAAGGAAACCTGGCAGAAAACTGGCGAACGTGGATTCAAAAGTTTGAACTTTATCTCATTGCGACTGGCATCGCCGAAAAGAGCGAGAAAGTGAAGTGTGCGACATTTCTTCACGTTGCTGGAGATGAAGCGATCAAGGTATTTAATACGATGGTCTTTGATGAAGATGTGGATGGTTTTGATGGGTTAAAAGACATGTTCAGAGTCTACTGTGAGCCCCGGAAGAACATCACGTATCTGAGACATGTGTTCTTTACCCGAGTGCAAGGACCAAATGAAACAATTGATGCCTATGTGACGGACCTGAAAAACAAAGCAAAGGATTGTGAGTTTGCACAGCTAACAAATGAGCTGATAAAAGACCGCATAGTCTGTGGCATCATAAATGACACAGTGAGAGCAAGGCTGCTCAGAGAGGCTGATTTAGATCTGACCAAGGCTGTGGATATCTGTCGAGCAAGTGAGGTCACGCACAGTCATATGGAAGCCCTGCATGAGGAAGCAGATGTAGCAGTTCACAAGATAAAAGTGACCAAAGTAAAGAAAGCAACTAGCATGCAGTCTGAGAATGTCAAAGAGAAAGAAGAATGTAACAGATGTGGCTACATCCATGAACCAAAGAAATGCCCTGCATATGGAAAAATATGCAATCAGTGCAAATTAAAAAATCACTTCAGTCGAAAGTGCAGGTCACAAAAACAACAGTACAGACCC
>NC_050517.1:1900552-1910583 GCF_002922805.2 Oryzias melastigma
CTGAAGTTACCACACTCATCCATTTGGTTTGGTCCTTCGTGTTAGCCCCTCCACAAAGGGGCAAAAAGTTTTGAAACTGAAATTTTCATATTATAAAACGAACATAAATAAATAAATAGAGTCGAATAAAAAAAATTGAATTGAAATTTGTAGTTTTGAAACCTAAAAAAAATGAACTTTTTAAGCTGAAATAGGTTAATTTTAGAATGGAAAGAATTTTCTGACATTCAATATTTTTTTTAGCCAAACATAAATATATTTTTTAATTTGTCTTATTTGGGTTTCAAATAATATTGGCAGCAGTGTAGCTCCATAGCCCGGCACATCTCTGGAAAGCTTCTTGTTGACGACAGGGGAATCTGTCGGATATTTTCTTGAAGCTGCTGTCCCTCTTTTCCTTCTAATATTGTTTCTGTCTTTGCCTCCATACACTCTTTAATCATTTCACGGTGACTTTTAGTGCTTGCCCAAATCCATTCCACTCGTAGTGAGCACTCGTGAGCTCGTTGTTGTGCTGTTACCGTCTGTGTGTTGTCAATCGCACTGTACTTTCAGTTCGTATATTTTCCGTGACCACGTCACTCATTCTGTCGGGTAATTTGTGTCAGAAGTTTTGTGTTTCGTCTTGTAGCGCCGCTTGATATCAGCGTTCTTAACAAAAGCAGCCGACTCCATGTTTTTAATACAAACCGGCCTGTAGAACTCACTGCTGGTAAATAAAAGCGAAAGCTTCGGTCCATCATCTCGAAAGACACGATTTTCAGGCCACTTTTCTAATTGTTGATAGAGCCATTGTTCACGCACATTCCAGATAACTTTACGTCCCAACTACGTAAACATTAGCACACCGCTCTGAGCTTTTGCCGGTTGAAGGACCCCGGTCTGAACGTAGCTGTCCTCGCGCGTGCCTGTTCAAAAATCGCCGTGTAAAGATGAATGAAAAATCGTACTTTTTTATTAAAAATGCTTGGCGGTCCGGATAAAAGGGTCTCGGGGTCCGGACCCGGACCGCGGTCCGCCAGTTGGGGACCCCTGCCCTAGAGGGTCCATATTTTTTACAAAATAGATTAAAGGTTGCCAAATATTTTCAAATTCTTCTTCTTTTTCTTTTAAAATATACGTAATTCTTTCTAAAGGGACACCTGATAACATTTGTTGGAACCATTGGGCTATGGTCGGACTGTAATTGTTTTTCCAGTGTCTGGAAATACAGATTTTTGCATGACTCAAGCTGAGATTTATAAATGTTCTTTCCCCTTTGTTATAATTGTGTTTCTTTGGAAATATACCTAATAAAAATAATTTTGGCTCCAGTGAAATCTGAAAAAGTAATTTTCTCTATTGTGACTTTCACTTCCTCCCAGAATGTTTGTATATGTTTACACTCCCAAATACAATGGAAGTAAGTTCCTTTAGCTTCCATACATTTTGGGCAGACATCTGGAATATTCTTGTTATATTTATTTAAATCTGCTGGTGTCACATAAGTCCGCATTAACCATTTATACTGTATTAATTTTAATCTTGAGTTTATCGACACCTTTTGAGCTGCAGCACAAGCGACCTCCCATTCCTCATTTGTAATTTCTTTTTGGAGATTATCTTTCCAGGCATTTAGTTTGTATTGTGAATTTTCATCTGAATTTGACAAAAACATATTATAAAACTCAGAAATTGCACCTTTTTTGGAACTGTCTTTCACTATAGATTTTTCTAAATTTGTGTATTGTGGTTTGTTGAGATTGTTTTGTGTTGTTTTAACAAAGTTTCGAATTTGGAGAAATTTATAAAAATGTTTTTTACTCAGCTCATATTTTGTTTTTAACTCCTCAAAAGACATCATAACGTTAGAATTTGCCAAATATAGGACCTGGATGGTTGACAGACCCTTTGTTGCCCATTGTTTAAAGGTGGCATCTGCTCTGCCTGGGGCGAAGAATTTGTTTCCCCAAATTGGGCTGTATTGTGATAACGGTTGAGACATGTTCATGTATTTTAAAGCTTTGAACCACGTTCGAATCATATGTTTAAGAATTGGGTTTTTTGTTTCTTTTAGTAACTTTTTTGATGTGTCTGAATGAAGAAATAATGGAAAAGGCAAGTTTAAATCCTGGGATTCCATTTCAACCCAATGAGGAGTGTTTTTTGTAGTAAAATGAAACATTATAGTTCTCATTTGTGCAGCCCAGTGATACCATTCTATATTTGGACATTTTAGTCCCACACGGTCGCAGGGGAGATATAGCAGTGTCAAACGTAATCTTGCTTTTTTATTGCTCCAAATGAACCTGGCAAAAAGTTTATTTAGTTTTGAGAACAGATCTAGTGGTGGTGGTAGAGGTATGTTTTGAAACAAATATATTAGTTTTGGAAGTATGCTCATCTTTAATGTATTTATTCTTCCCATGATTGATATTGGTAAGGTCATCCACTTCTCTATGGAGTTGCTTATCTCAATCATTAATGGGTCATAATTTGATTCTACTACCTGTTCTAGTCTTGGCCTGATGGTGATTCCCAGATAATTAAAACTTTCAACTACGTTAAAATGAATAGCTTCAGATATTGGATTTTTTCTCTCGTCTTCATTCAGTAATAAAATAGAGGATTTTTCTTGGTTCACTTTATATCCTGAAACTTTTCCATATTTTCCAATTGTTTCCAGTAAAGAAGGAATTGACTTTTTTATCTGGGAGAGAAACACAATCACGTCGTCTGCGTATAAAGCTATTTTGTGTTCTGATGGACCCATCTTGATTCCATGAATCCCAGAGTGAGCTCTTATTGCTATTGCTAGAGGTTCGATTGCCATTGTGAATAACAGAGGTGACAATGGACATCCTTGCCTGCAACCTTTTGTTATGTTTATTGGTTGTGAAATGTTCCTGTTTGTCAAGATTTCCGCCTTGGCGTTTTTGTAAATGATCTGGACCCATGTCTTGAAGTTGGTTCCACATCCAAATTTATCTAGAATCTTAAACAGAAAAGGCCAATGGACCTTGTCAAAGGCCTTTTCAGCATCTAGAGCCAGCAAAGCAGTCTCTGTTTTATTTTTGTTTCTATGGATTGTATTTAAAACTCTTCTTACATTATGAAATCCTTGCCGTCCAGATATGAATCCGTTTTGGTCTCTGTCAATGATACTTGGTAATATGTTCTGTAGTCGTCTTGCTAAGAGTTTACAGATTATCTTAAGGTCCGAATTTAACAGAGTTATTGGTCTAAAGTTTTCGCATTTGTTTGTGGGTTTTCCTTGTTTAGGTAACAGAATTACCAATGCACTATTCATTGATGGAGGTAGGTTGTTATTTCTAAATGCTTCTTGGAACATTTCAAAAATGGGCGTTAACAGTTTATTTTTAAATTTTTTATATAAATCAATTGGGAGATCATCTGGCCCTGATTTTTTACCCGATTTAAGACTATCAATTGCATGTTCAATCTCATCCTTACTGATCTCTAAGTTTAAAGCCTATTTTTTTTCATTTGTAATAGATGGAATGGTTAATTGATCTAAGAAATTGTTTATACTTTGAGTATTTGTGTTCTCATTTGCATTGTATAATTCACTGTAGCATTCTCTAAATGTTTCATTAATTTCAGTGGGATTTACAATGGTCGTGTCATTTGATGTAATATTTGTTATTGGTGTTTTGATCTCTAAGCGTTTTATCTGCCAAGCCAGCAGTTTACCTGCTTTATCGCCTTGGTCATAGAAGGATTGCTTCAATCTTAAGAGGATTGCTGCTGCTCGACCAGCTGATTGTTTATTATATTCTGCTCTTAAAGTGGCTAGCTCATTTATCAGTTGTAAATTATTTTCCTTGTTTACCTTTTCCTGTAGAATTTTAATTTTATGTTCCAGCTGCTTTCTCTCCTCTCTCCACTTTTTTGCTTTTGAACCTGTGTAGCTAATAATGTGGCCTCTAAGAGAAGCTTTGAAGGCCTCCCATCGTATGCATGCTGATGTTTGTGTGGTATTAATTTTGAAGAACTCGTCAATATGTTTCCCTATATAATTTATAAATTCTTTGTCTTGTAACCATTTATGTTGGAAATGCCACCTGGGTGGGTCTTTAATAATATTTTTATCCATATACACCAGACAACATGGGGCGTGGTCTGAAATCACAATGGCGTCATAAGAACAATTGTGAACTTTATGCCGTAGTTCTTGAGACATCAAAAAATAATCTATCCTGGAAAATGTTTTGTATGTACTAGAGTAGCAGGAGAAGCCCTTATCGTGTGGCTTTAACTCTCTCCATATTTCTAATAAGTTCAATTCTTTAATGAAGCTTTGAATAACCGCTCTGCTTTTATTGTGTGACTGGTCTTGCCCTGTAGATCTATCTATTCTAGGTTCTAGAGTACAATTAAAGTCACCTGCTATAATATATTGTCCTGCGAGTGATGCTATTTTAAGAAATATGTTTTCAAAAAATGTGGCGTCATCTATATTTGGGCCATAAACATTTACCAAACATAAATCCTCTGAGAGTAACTGACCTTAACTTGAAAGGGGACAGTATTGTGTATTAATACCATAACTCCTCTTGCATTGGAGGAGAATGGTGCTGTATACTACCTTGCCATCCTCTTTCAATACTTTTCAAATCTTTATCTAGAAGATGAGTTTCTTGCAGAAATACCACCTGACCGTCCATATCTTTAATTCTGTTCATGACTTGTTTTACTTTGTTTAGATTTTGCAGACCTCTGCAGTTCCAAGAAACAAAATTGAGTTTAACTTCTTGTGTCATGTTCAGCTAAAACAAACATATTACATTGTAACTTATTTAAACACATGGAGAGGCACAAAAAACCCTGGATGCTTGAACGTGCATACAAAAACAAACCCCTGTCCCTTTGGTCAACTAGACCTCCCGCCCCCCCGAGAAAAAGTTGTCTCCCGTCATCGCCTTCGACCGTTTCACGCCAGCGAGGATCAGTCCATCCACTCTCTGTCATCATTGTTTCACCTCTGATGCTATATTTTAAGTACTTAAACACTCCAAATTATAATCTAAGTGTCTCCCCAGCGTATTCACTCCGATTCACAAAAAAAAAAAAAAATCCTGTAATTTACACAAACTTTGGGTGTCTTCAGCCCAACATTTGCTTATTCACTAGTTGTAAATAAAAAAGAGGAAAGGAAAATAAAGGAGAAATGTAATAGACACCTTCATGCGCTTGTATTTATGCCGTGTCCTCCTGAATCTTCTCAAGGAACTTGCGTGCTTCAGCTGGAGTTTTGAAGGTGTGGCTGCGCTCTTTGTAGGTCACCAACAGTTTGGCAGGATGAATCAGCCCGTGCCGAATGCCTCGGTTTCGCAGCTCCTGGCGCACAGAGTCAAACTGCTTCCTCAGTTGGTGAAGTCCCGTGGCTATATCCGGAAAGAATCTCACCTTTTTCCCTTTATGTTGAATATCTTTGGTGGTTTTTGCCGCCATAACAACAGCTTGCTTCTCTTTAAAGTTGAGGAACTTCATTATTAAAGTTCTCGGTGGCGCCCCGGGCTCCCTCGCCGGTCCGACCTGGTGTGCTCGCTCGATTTTGACCGTTGTTCCTCGCGGCTGTAGGTTTAATGCTTCCGGAATCCATTCCTCCAAGAATGCGCACGGGTCATCTCCCTCGGCCCCCTCCGGCAGCCCAACCAGCCTCAGATTATTCAATCGTGATCGGGTTTCCAAATCCAACAGTTTATCCTCCATAGTCTTTTGTTTGGCTTCCAGCGCGTTCACTTTGGCCTGCAGACTAGCGACATCATCTTCTGTACGTGACGTGCGTAGCTCCACTTGCGACATCCTTTCGGTGAACTCGCTCATTTCTTTTTGTATGTCTCCTATTGCCGTCCCGATTCCGTCAAAACGTGTTGAAAACTCATCTTTCAGTGCTCCGATAGCAGCCAGGATCTGATCGGCTTTAGTTCTCTCCAGCTCCGGGTTACGCTCTTCGTTACCACCTTCAGCCATGTTAGCTTCGCTAGCTGTTTGAGATCTGCTCCGAATACGAAAGTCTGTCAGCTTTGACTGGTTATTAGTGTCTGACGCAGCCTTGTTACTTCTCGGCATTCCTTTTGTATTCTCAACCCCTTTTATCTGGGTCTTTGGTCGAGTTGGAGTGTTTTAGAAGGATTTAAAAGTCAAAATAGCAGAGCAGTGAGTAACGTGCCTACTCAGGTGGCCGCCATAACCGGAAGTCCAATTCTACAACTTCTAATTGCAACATTTATCTCACAGTAGATTCCCATTTATGACCATTGATGTGACATATCAATTGATAAAACCCCCTAGGAGGTATTTCTTTTTGTAGCTCGCAGTAAAAGTCCTTTTTAAAAAAAAAAAAAAATCAAGATGGCGGCATCTTCCCAAGGTCAAAGGTCAATGAAACTTCCAGGGTTGTTGTAGACTCCAGCTATGGACATGATTCTTAAATTTCGTGAAAATCAGACAAACAAAAATGTTGTTTTCCCATATTGTTGAAAAACGTGAAAATCGCCATTTCTCTGACTTCGCCACAAGATGGCCGCGAAAGCCGTGGGTCGTGTGGCCATCCCATAATAATTTCAAATGTTCCAGGGCTTATTCCCGACACGTGTATTTGGCTTTTGTTTGCATATATCAAAATATTCCCCCCCTAAATAATTTTTTTGGCCTCATAAGCGATTTTTGGCCCATTCATTATTTTTACGAAAACGCTCGCCGTGATGTCATCACTTTGGGGGGGGTCACGCGCAACATGCCAAAAATTCATTTTCAATTTTCCCTAGTGTGATAAAATTTCGAGGTACTTTTCATTCACATGGCGGGGGCGCAGAAAGATAATGAATCATGTGGCTTGGCGTCAATAAGATTACGTCGGTGGCGCAGGTGAGGCTCATGGACTGCCGAAACTATAAAAATGTGATCTGTGACCTTGACGAGGAGCACATATCCCACTCCAGTCTCCAGGCTGACTGAGGTAGAGGGCCTGCCCACATAACCAAAACATTTGGTCCACCACATTAGTACCATGGTTTCCCGGGAATAAAATCTGGAGCAGATCCAACACAACGTCATCCGGGACAGGGAACCGCATACCCATGGAATACTCTGTCATCGATTATCTGGACTGAGGGGGGAACAAGAAGTTCACGACACATCCTCGTTTGCAGTGCTCCCAAAAATACTGTGCCATTGTTAGTCACACAATGTGGAAACACAGTTCCTGGTTCCACACTAGCAAAGCGAGATTATGATTTTGTCAATTTAAATTTTTTAAATTGATAGACTCTGAAGCTTGGTCTTAGAACAGTACCATTTGGAGTTGTAACGTTTACATTATAAACATACCCTTTAGAACTATATTCAATAACACAGTCACTTTTCCACACAGAAAATACTTTTGCCTTCAGGTTAGGGTGTAGGGATGAAGCTGGCATTACAGAACAGACATAACAATCAGATCTATTCATTTCCTTAGTCAGTAACATAACATACCTGTACCAAGAATTTGTCATATACAGATGAGTTATGTTCATTTTCGGACCATTTAAAACATCATGCTCGTCAACACTCAGCCATCGTCGGGAAATGTTCAGTCTTTCTTCATCGGTTATTTTTCTTGGTGGTGGATAAGGATTCCAAAACAACCAAATCTGTGAGATGGCTCCTGCCAGGAACAGCAGGAACAGTACGCAAATGAAACAGTTTCTTTGTCCAGATGAACACGTCATGGTGGATATGTACCTATCTTCAGGAGGGAGAGGTTACTAGCACTTCACCTCCTCAAATCCTCTAACAGTGTCTAGGATCAGTGTGCTGCAAAAGAGTTCTTGTGGGCTTTCTTCCCTAAAACTAAGTGGATCTCCCTGCTTCACTGACGTTGAGACAAACAGCCCTACAAAGCTGAATCCCTTTGTAGTCAGACTTCCCCACCTAGTAGTTGGAATCAGCCTCACCAAGATGTTTCTTCTTGCAGTGTGACAAATGGATCCAAGACGTCCTTTCAGCAATTTTGACAGCTGTTGGTGTTTTTAGCAGGACTTGGTATGGGCCTTCCCACCGTGGGCTGGACCAACACTTCCTTTTTATGGCCTTCACAAACACCCAGTCACCAACCTGCACTGGTGAGGTGTCCTGCAGAGATGAAAAGGAATCTGGCAGTTTATTTGTTCTTTGCACTTCTTTAGTGGTAAACATTTTCCTCAAATAATTCACCAAAGTTGCATCATCATCTGGAGAATGTTGCTGTGTAGGATCAAGGTCTGGTAACCTATAAGAACGTCCATACAACATTTCAGGGCAAGCCAAACTCATTTCAGCTGTTGGACATCCATCCATCCATCCATCTTCCTGGCCGCTTCTTCCCTTTCGGGGTCGCGGGGTGCCGGAGCCTAACCCGGCTGCTGAAGGGCGAAGGCGGGGTTCACCCTGGACAGGTCGCCAGTCTGTCTCAGGGCCTCAATCACACACACATACACTCTCACATTCACACCTAGGGGCAATTTAGAGTCACCAATTCACCTATGAAGCATGTTTTTGGACGGTGGGAGGAAGCCGGAGTCCCCGGTGAAAACCCACGCATGCACGGGGAGAACATGCAAACTCCACACAGAAAGGTCCCAGCCGGGAGTCGAACCGGGGCCTTCTCGCTGTGAGGCAAGAGCCCTAACCACTGCGCCACCGTGCAGCCCGCTGTTGGACAGGACAAGTTAAAAAAAAAAAAAAAAAGTCAATGCAGTCAGGCCACTGTCTGTTTGTCTCCTCCATGCATTTCTTTTACTTTGATTTGATAGTGCCATGGGATGCACAGTGGCGCAGTGGTTAGCGCTCTTGCCTCACAGCTCCACACTGTGAGGCAAGAGCGCTAACCACTCTTCCACTCTTCCTTGTTTAGGAATCATTCAAAATAGATAGTTAACTTTTGGCAAAATGTTCATTTTAATTGTGGCTACCTTGCCCATGACTGACAGGGGCAGGTTGATCCACCGGGTTAGATCGTCTTGAATGCTAATTTGGGGGAGAAATGAAGACCTAGATATTTGATATTGCCTGATTTGACCGGTATTGAGAGTGATTGCTCATTATTACTGTTAAGTGATAATACAACTGATTTATTCCAATTAATTGAGTAGTCTGACATGGAGGAGAATTCATTAATTATTGTTATCCTTTCACTTATAGAACGTGATTTATGTAAAAAAGGTAATATGTCATCTGCATAGAGACTAATTTTATGATTGCTGTGTTTTGTTTTAACTCCTTTAGTGTTGTAATTCTGTCTTATTGCTGCAGCCAGAGGCTCGATAAATATTGCTAAAAGAAGTCAACTTGACTTAAATGAACTGGTGCACAGAGAGAATATACAAACCTAACAAACAAAGGTTCTCACTGGGGCTTGAGCCGAGGACCTCTTGGCGTGAGGTGAGAGTCCTAACCACTGCATCAATGTTTCAGTGTTGTCGTGGTGAGTAGACAGAGCCCAGAGCAGAGTCAGATGAGATGGAACAGCAGTGAAGGTTTATTAGCCTCACAATTACAAAATGAAGAATAGAAGCACACTGCTAGCGGAGGCAGGGAGCTAGGCCAACAGAAACTTTTTACTTGGAACCAGGAAGGGGCTGAACTGAAAATAACCAGGCAGGTTGGAGGAGCCAGGGAGAAGCTTTTATAGGTGCAAAAATTAAAGATGTAGTGAAAGCCACGCCTCCTGCCCCATTTCACCCTGTGGAAGCACAAACAGAAAGAAATATATAAGCAAAAAGCAACACCAAAACCATCAAAGGAAAATAACACTGAACCATAACACAGTGTGCCCATAATTTCAATGGTGTTGAAATGTTTTGTTCTATTTAGTTTTTAAACTGTTTGGTTTTAACAGAGCTAGTGTTTAGTTTGTTTTAGCCTAATGTCAAATAAATTGACACATTCAACTAGCTGTTTTTTAATCATTATTTTTTTCACACGACTAGTCAGCATTGGTCATGCTTGTTTTACATGAAATGCATCTCTATTAATACGAAAGTAAATTGTTTTTTTTTTTTTTT
>NC_050517.1:1910610-1969438 GCF_002922805.2 Oryzias melastigma
AACTAGTAAAAAAACGTCAGGTTCTAAAAGCAATTGAACTTGTGATCTTATTGTGAAGCCATAATCCGTTCCACAGCCCCACAATGCTATCTCTAAGTGAAAATTGAACTCTCTTCATCCAAAATTGGAAAAGATGTTGAACTAAGTCCCTTAACAATGTGTACATTTGCCTCTCCTGGTTATAATTTTACCTTCAAGAGTGTATTTCTAAAAGCATCTTAAAACACAAAGGTTTAACAGAAAGCTAGTGAATGATATATAATAAAAATAAAAAAAAGCCAACACTTTTGGACCCCAAAATGGGTAACTTCAGAGAAAGCTTAGTTCCGGGTAAGCATTCAGACTGATAAAATAATTTGTTCCGGTGTTAATTACTTCCTGTTCCGAAGAAAAGCCTATAAACAAAACCATGTGACTAAAGGTCTCTTCACTCATTGGCCAGGCATTATGAGGGTGGGACAAAGAAACTAGAGGCGGAAATTATGGAAGTCCTACGCTTTGCAATCCTTGTCAGGATATTTCACTAGTTCATATTTTAGATGGATGAGTTTTGAACGTCTGTATCAATGTCAGGTTTAACTCTTCTTACTGCAACTTTGATAGAGCTGAGGCATACTGCAAGACGGTTAAATGGCAAGACAGCGGCTATGAAGGTATGCTGATAAGTGTTTATGACATATAGATTGATGGGAAAACAGTGAGAATCAATGTGTATTACATTAAAAGTTGTTTTATCACAGCAGTGATAGATGCATAAAGAGATACAGAAAAGCATGTCAGAAACATTTTAGGAATTGTTAAAACAAACGTTTTAACAAGTAAGGATTTGGAGCTTTTATTCCGATGGCAATCATTGCTTTACATGTTTCCTGTTGCTTCTTTCTAGTTAGTTTACATCACGTGACTATTGTCTACTGTGGCCGTCTTTGTTCAATTATTCCGCTTTGTATTCAGACTGAGGAATCTCAGGGCAAGCCAAACTCAATCTGATTTGAAATTAGTCGAGACCATCTCCAGTGTCCAGTCTGAATGCACCCTTATGCCAGGTTCACACTGGATGCGGATGGGGATGCAAAGCAGCGCGGAGCAGAGTGCGCTGGCGTCCGCTCCGCGGTTCACACCTGACGCACATTTTTCCGCGACGGTCGACAGGCACTTCTGCTCGAGCTTTTTTTAGTTTTTGCCATCACGGGTTATAAGTTAATAACCTAAAGATAATGCCCCATGTTTCTGCTAAGAGGAACTGCTCTCTACCTCTCTGTTGTTAAAACCCACCCCCCGCCCACCCGCTCTGGAGTCAGCCCACTACATTGGATCTGTGTGTGTGCGCACGTGTGCGTCTCTGTCTGTTTTGTGTGTCTGTGTGCATGTGGGTAAATCAATAACCTAAAAATACTACACCATGTTTCTGCTAAGAGGAACTGCTCTCTGCCTCTCTGTTGTTGCTCTATTTACTCCCGAAACCCAGCCCCCACGCTGGAGTCTGCCCACTATGTTGATCTCCTTGTGTGAGTGTGTGTCTGTGCTCATGTGGCGCCATAGTTAACCTATGGGTTAACAATGGCGCCGCATGGAAGTGGTCTCTGATCCACGTCCAGTTTGAACCCGGCGTTAGTTTCAAAGAAGCCTGGTCTCTGGTGGAAGCAGCAGAGTCACCATCAGTGTGTGACTGTGAAGCACTTCGAGGAAAAGTTTTATACAAGAAAAACACAATTTGCCAAAGAAGAAACAATTTTGCATAACAAGCATATTAATTTATGGTCTAACAGTGCTTGAAGATTATATGTTACTATTTCTGACACATATAAAATATCCAAATTCTTTTCAGCGGAAATTATGATGTATCAACCTGTGCTAAATCTCCAAAGTTTCTTGTTACCTCTTCGCGTAGCATAACTAAAGTGCACTGCTAAGTTCTCTATTTCAAAAGCAGGAACTTTATTATTTCTTCACTCATCCACGTTTTAAACACAAACATTAAAAAAAAATTACTTAACACCAAATAGCCAAAAGGAGTTAGCATGTTGTTAAAATATTAGCCAAACTCCAGATTGGCCCAAAATAACTTAAGCAAATATCAAATAACTCAAAAAGCTAGCATGATGCTAAAATATTTGTTAGGGTATAAATTAACCTATAAAACCTCAGTGGATGCCAAATAAGCTCTTATAACACTGATATAAAAGCTCATTGCCAAATAGTTTTAAAATTACTGTATGAAAAAAGCTAAGCTAACTTACATGAACTGTGTCATGGTTGAAAACTCTACACACAAACCCTGCAGACAAAGTTAGCATTATTATTTGTTTATTTTCAAACATCCCAGAACCTGGGAGCACACATGCATCTAAGCTTAAAGAACAATTATTTTTTTATTTTTTTTTTTTAATTTGTGGAAATATGCTGGGTTCTGCATACCATAATGATAAATTATGTGTCTGAGAGTCCTGAGACATTTAAGCACAGATTGGTAATCCCCCCCCAAACACACACACAAATTCAAAGGTTGAACATAATGTAAACATGCATTTCTGCCTAACATTGGCAGAAGGTTTTAGTTGTCATCAAACGTGAACTACCTTCTGGCCATTATCTTGACCCCAGAGCAGCACTGCCCCTGCTGTATCTGCAGGATGTCTGCTGTGATGGTAGAGTTGCCATCACATTTCCTCCACATGCATGTGCTGCCTGTAATCTGCACGTGTGTAAATGCTGTTCTGTGTGCGAAGCGGGCGGCCTGTCCTGAACGTTCTCTGCTTGCATGATGTGGGGGTCTCAGACAGTCCTGCTGGTGCTGGAGGCAGCTCTGTCAGGTGTGGAGAACTCTCTCTGCCATGCCTGCCTAGTGAAATTTAGGGGTGGAAGATGACGCCTCAGGCAGCTATCCTTGTGGGGTGAAGGGTAAGAAAGAGAAAAAACTTTCCATTGAGTTTGCTACCTGCTGCATCTATCTATACAATCCATTTTTTTTCAGTTTCTTTTTCTTTGTTTGTCTCAGGGGTTCTTTTGGATTGCTGGGTGTCAGAAGTGAAATATTCACAGTGCGTGCTGGGAGTTTGACGAGCCTCTCTGACACCTCCATCCTCATTTTCATTTCCTCTCCAGCTCAAGCACTTTTCCTCACAGCTCCTGCAGGCTGCTTTTGAGCAACGTAATGTGCGCTCAGCACAGTGATGATGAAAGGAAACTCATCATGCTCTGCCTTTACATTTAAAACAGAAAATGGATGAGGAAAAACCAGGCATATCCACAGCAACACACTGGCTGAAAGGCTTTTATTTGAGCTTTAATCACTCTTCTATGAAGGCTTTCGTTAGGTTTTCCGTGTCCCGTTTAATAGAAACCCCTTCAATCTAAATTTGAAATCAGCTGTAAATGAAATGCTGGGCCCACTTTCAACATGTTCCTGTGTGTCTCATCAATCCCTCAGCAGCAGCTAGACTCAATTACCCACTTTCACTTTTAATTAAAGAATATTGAGATTAAAATGATTGAGCCCAATTGTTGAATTTAACTAATTTATTCCCTTATGTAAGTAAATTAATACTGGAAACCCAGGAATTAACATCCAGTGTAGAGTTGTTTGTTTTTGATTATTTTTGGAAATCTGTGAATAGCAGGGACCTATATAATTTCCTAATCCTTACAAGAATCATTATTTCATCTTTTTTTCTCAAAGCCTCTCACTCCCTGACAGCTCTAAATGAGCAGTGAATGAACTCATTTATCACAGTACTGACACCAGTAGTGTCATTCTCCACTTCTGCTGACACAGAACTTCAGGAAGACACGGATGCCGCTGCTCCTTTTGCTTGCAGCCAAGGTCTGCACAGAGTGGTTGCGTCGCTGAGAAGCTTCTGGGAGAAAATTTTCCAGGCATTCATTTCATAAACAGACATATAGTCTTTCTAACAGAAATCTGCTCTATTACAACCTAGGCTAATTTGCATTAGCTTCACCTTTGGTAGTGAAAACATCAGAGACAAAACACAACATACTAATATAACATTTCATATACAAATATGAAAATACATTGATTAAAACACACACAACTTCTCTCTTTCTCTAAGGGCATTAGGAAAAGATGCCCTAAGACTTAGGGCATAGTCACCACTGCCCTTACTGCAAGCAAAAAACATGCAAGTTCATACAGGGCGTGCAGGTGGCCTGCATGACTGGTTAGGATTGTAGACAACCCAGTAAGGCAGTAATGGCCACCGTTAGAGACCGGCCATTATTTGAACATTTACAGTAAACAACATGTAAGGGCAAGGACTGGTTGAAGACACACCATGATTTAAGGATTTTTAATTTTTTCAACCTCCCCACCAAATCCTGCACATTGCGCAGTGTTCACAGCAAGGGTGCATGCTCTTTGCGCTCCTTGTGTGCAGTCTAGCTGTTAGAAATGAGGAAATTAGACACAGTGTAGTTTGTCCATCCATTTCCTAAACCATTTGTCCTGTTCGGGGTCACGGGGCTACCGAAGCCTAACCAACCCACTGCTGGGCGAAGGCAGCGTACACCCTGGACAGGTCTGTTGCAGAGCCTCAGTCACACACCCATACACTCTCACATTTACACCCAGGGACAATTTAGAATCACCAATGAACTATGCATGGAGCAGTGTGACGTGTTTCCAGTTTAAAATAAGACTGCTTGTTTACTTCCAGTTGTAGCTATCTATATGCATCAAGTTAGCAAATCTCCATGGACTATTCCTGCCCTCGTCTAATTTTCATTATTTCTTACATTGTATGTTAGTCTGTCATTATGTGTATACACAATGACATCAAAAAAACGGTTTGCGTTCCTGAAACACAAAATGGATCAATCGCAATTAAAAATTTTAATCGCCTGACCGCTCTAAAAAAAAAAAAAAAACACATTAATAAGGATTAACTCAAACTAATTACACTTCGCGTTGCTTCCACTATGGAGTCTGGAAAGAGCCAGAATGAAATAAATATATACACCATTAAATAAATAAATAAATGTGTCATTAATTATTTAAAAGTGCCAATAAATAAATAAATGTTGAAATCAATAAATAAATGTTGAAATAAATGTGGCATTAAAATATTAAAATGGAACATTTAAACATTTAATGACATATTTATTTATTTCATTGCCATTGTGGATTAAAAGAGCCAAATTGAAATAAATAAATCTAATATGAAATAAATAAATAAATGTGTCATTAATTATTTAAAAGTGGCAATAAATAATTAAATGATGAAATTAATAAATAAATGTTGAAATAAATGTGGCAATAAAATATTAAAATGGAACATTTAGACATTTAATGACATATTTATTTATTTCATTGTCCCTTGTAGGTTAAAAGAGCCAAATTGAAATAAATAAATAAATGTGTCATTAATTATTTAAAAGTGGCAATAAATAAATAAAACTTTAAATAAATAAATAAATGTTGAAATAAATGTGGCATTAAAATATGAAAATAGCCATTAAAAAAGCACTTTTTAACATTTCAGGAAGTGGACACACCATTCAAATGCAATCTGTCAAACTCTGCCGTCAAACTCAGGGGGCGGGCCTAACTCTCATCATCGCTGCTCCATTGCTCTGGCCTGCAGTGTTGCCAGATTGGGCGGGTTCCCGCGGGCTTAGGGTCGGTTCGGCGGTTTTTATTTCCTTATCATAAAAAAGTAGTGGACTTAGTTAGGCTGGGTGGCGATCGGACTTCCACTAATGTTCTATGTTCTGAGGCTCAGTGAACGCACCAGGAGGAGACGCTTCATGGTCCTGGGCTCTGTCGTTGTTGAGAGAATTGCTGCCTCGCCTGAGTTCATCACTGCGCAAACTGTTGCGGAAGAAAATCGTACATCCCAAGCAGCGGCTGCAGCAGCAAGTCTAGCAAATGTGCAAACAACACCAACCATTAAACTAAAGCCAACAAACTTACCAAGATTTCATGGTTGCAAAAGAAGCTTTCATCGCTGGAGAAAAGACTGGGAGAGTTTACAGAAACAAGGAGAACCAACTGGCTCCCTGGAAGTAAAGAGGCTCCAGTTACTGGACAGCATAGATGAGAAAATCTGCCGTCAACATCGCCTGTCAATCTATAACACAGCAGAAGACATCTTTAGAGTATTGGAGAACAGATACGGCAACAAAACAACCATTGCTCTGGAAATAATTGAAGAACTAGAGAAGATACCAATTGTAAGAACTAACCAACCCAGAAAAGTCATTGATTTAATTCAGACAGTGGAAAAAGCTCTTGCTGACCTCACTGAGCTTGGAAATTCAGGAGCCCTCAAAAATCCGCTCGTGATCAAAAGCCTTGAAAGTAAACTGCCAGATGCCGTGAAAAAGGACTGGCTCGTCTTCATGGTTAATCCTGCAAACAATGTCACACCGGACAACCACTTCGACAGTCTTCTCAAGTTCCTGAAAACTCAAGAGGACATCTTTGAGAGGTTGGAGCAGCTTGGAGTATCAGAGAATTCAGAATGGAGACTGGATAGAAAACATGCCTCCACCCGCTCAACCAGAAAGTATAGTGGATGTGTGGTTTGTGGGGATGGAAAACACAGAGAGAAACTATTCTTCTGTAAACAGTTTAAAGCACTAAACCCATCTGAGAAATCAAATGCAGTAAAGAAACTGGGAGCATGCCAAAAATGTCTAGGGTGTCACTCTGAGGATGAAGAATGCCTGACAACCAATTACCTCTGTAGAAAAAGAGACTGCAGTAAATATGGTTCTTCAAATCATCATTTCTTTCTCTGTCCAAACGGAGCAGAACGAAGTGAAACTGATAAAAGTAGAAAAGAAATCAAGAAAAGATCAACATTCACAGAAGAGCAAGAAAAATTAATTTCTGGACTTTCACCTGAAATGGTGGAAAAGTTTAAAAGAGCCTTCTCAAATGTTGCTGCAGTTACGAAAAACAAGACTAACCTTGTTGAGGAAAGTGAAGTCAAAGTTAAAGAGTTACCTGTTATCCTAATGTTATTGGAAGTTACTGCCAACGCAGGTCAGAAAATTGGGACTCTAATAGATCTGGCTTCTGATACAAACTACATCACTCACAGAGCAGCCAAAAGACTGGGCTTGGAAAGTGAGAAGATTACACTGATTCTTCATGGTGTTGGAGGGATGTCAACAAAAGTAAAGTCAAGAAGATACTTCCTAAAAATCAGAGCTAAAACCCCTCAAGGCACTGAAAAAGCACATCAGCTGATATGCTACGGTCTCGATGAGATTGCAAAAGTGCATCAAGTTGTAACAACAGAGCAGCTAAGGAAATTCTTTCCCGAGATTGAACCAGAAGACCTGAAGAGACCGAACACCATTGACCTGCTGATCAGTCACAGAGAAGGGCGTCTGTCCCCACAAAGGCTCAAAATAGTGGGTGATCTTGTCCTGTGGGACAGTCCTCTTGGAAAAATTGTAGGGGGAGCCCACCCTGACCTGTTTGAGAATGTTGACATAACAGCTCACATGTCTGAAACACATTTTGCTCGCTCTATGAGAACAGCTGCAGTAAAATACAATGAAGTCACCAACTCAAAAGCATCTTTCCAGCATATGTGTGCAGCAACTACCAGTAACTTCCTGGGCTGGTGGACGTGGGAGAGTATTGGAGCTGCTTGTGATCCAAAGTGTGGAGGTTGTCGGTGCGGCAAGTGTCAGCCTGGAGGTAAAGAGATGTCACTAGTGGAGGAGAAAGAACTTGAAATTATAAAGCAAGGCCTCACTTATGTTACATCAGACTGTCATAGCAACTCACCTCACTGGGATGCAACCTATCCCTGGACTGTAGATCCATCATGTCTTCCAAACAACAGGAAAGGAGTCGAACAAACATTTCTGAGAACAGAAAAGCAACTCAACAAACAACCTGAGTGGAAGGCAACTTACACCACCCAAATCCATGAAATGGTGAAGAGGGGAGCAGCAAAACAACTTACACAGGAAGACCTGAACACCTGGAAAGGACCAGTATGGTATGTGAGCCATCTAGTCGCACCAAAGCCAAATTCCATGTCTACCCCTGTGCGTCTGGTCTGGAACAGTAGCCAGAAATTCAATGGGTTGAGCATGAATGACCTCTTACTGAAAGGACCAGATGTTCTGAATCCCATAAGAGCAGTTTTACTACGATTCAGAAGAGGAGTACACGCAGCGTTGGGTGACATCAAGAAGATGTATAATTCCGTGTGGCTAGAAGAAAAAGAGATGCATCTTCACCGTTTCCTTTGGAGGGATGACCAAGAACAGGAAATTGGTGAATACGCCATCACCAGAGTGAACATGGGCGATCGACCAGCTGGGTGTATTGCTCAACTGGCTATGCGAGAAACTGCAAACCTTCAAATCTTCACCAACCTAGAAGAGGAACGACGAATTGTTGAAGAAGACAGCTATGTTGATGACATTTTGACATCCAGTAACACCTTGGAGAACCTGAATGAAAATTTAAAGGGTGTTGAACAGATCCTGAAAGCAGGAGGGTTTTTTCTCAAGCCATGGATCCTGTCTGGCCAAAGTGGGAGGCAAACAGAAATTTCAGATCCTCTCCCACCTAAAAAGGAAAACAAAGTCCTCATACTACCAAATCAGATGAAGGAAGAGGAGAACAAAGCTCTTGGAGTCGGTTACCTGGTGAAAGAGGACAAGCTTTATGTAATGACTGCCATCAATTTCTCAAAAAGAAGATATAAAATAAGAGTTGAACCAGATCTCCTGGAAGAGGACGTAAGAGGTAAAACTCCAAACCCCTTAACTAGAAGGGAGTTACTGAGCCAAGTGGCAAGTCTATATGACCCAATCGGTCTAGTTACACCTACCAAACAAAAGGGGGTGATTCTCGTTAGAAAAGCCTTTCAAGAAATTGGAGGTGGAGCTAAGTCCAAAGACACCTGGGACAAACCCCTTTCCGACCACCTGAGGGAAGAAGCAATACAACTTTTTGAAGATTACATTCGTCTCAGTCGCATCACGTTCCACAGGAGCCTCACACCAGTAGGCTGGGTTGGAAACCCCTGTGGAATAACATTTTCTGATGGAAGCGACAAAAGTTACGGCGCTGTGGTGTACTTCAGATGGGAAACAACCGAAGGTGTTCAAGTCAGACTTGTTGAATCAAAAGCAAAGCTTACTCCTATTGACCAAAAGGGAGATCCAGTTAAAGCCGAACTCTGTGGAGCTGTCTTTGCAGCTCGACTCAGACAGTACGTTGAAAAGCACAGCCGTATGAACGTGGACACTTGGTTTCACCTGGTGGACAGTCAAACTGTTCTTGGAGCCATCCAACGAAACAGTTATGGGTACCAAACCTTCATCGCCAACAGGGTTGGTGAAATCCAAAAGGCTGTACCTGTAGAAGATTGGTGGTGGATACCAGGAAATGTCAATGTTGCAGACTGTATAACAAGAGGCACTGGACCTGAAGACCTGCATGAGGACTCTGAGTGGCAGAGGGGACCACAATTTTTGAGGAAGCCTTTAACAGAATGGCCAATAAAGTCAGCCAAAGAAATTGCTGCCAGTTCCAAAGAGGAAGTTAACAAACTCCAACGAAAATCTTTTTCTTCTGCCATCACAAGAGCTCAGGCAAAAATCAAGACAGACACGTTCGACGATATGGTTCGAGGAGGTCGAGAAAAAGTGTCATTTGAGCCCAAACTAGATACTGTTCATGTTCGCAGAACTTCAGCTGGAGCAGCAATCAAAAAACTTATAGATGTGACAAAAATCAGCAATTTCATGCGTTTAGTCAAAGTTATTGCTTGGCTTTGGAAAGCTGTTGAAACATGGAAACAAACATTGAAGAACCCAAAAAGGAAGCAAATCAAAGTTCTCTCAAAAGAAGAATTGAGAAATGAAATAAAAAGGCTAACTCTTACTGTGGAAGAACACCGAGATGCTCTCAGAGACATCTTCCACGCTGCACAAGAAGGGGTGAGATTCGAAGACACCACTCTGAACAGACTTGTTGTGTACAAGGATAAGGAAACACAACTTTATGTATGTGGTGGAAGAATCCAAAGCTTTGATGAGGACAAGACAGCAGTCCCCCTTTTGCCATATAACTCCTGGGTGTCAACGCTCTTGGCTCGAGAAGCACACGAAGCAAACCATGAAGACATTGCTGGAACACTCATAAGGATGAGAAAAAGAGCCTGGGTTGTTAAAGGCAGAAGATTGGCTAAGAAAGTGGTTGACAGCTGTGTGGAGTGCAGAAAGACCAAAGCCAAAAGATGTCAACAAATTATGGCTGATCTTCCTCCAGAGAGAACACATCAAGCACAACCCTTCGAGTTCACCACAGTCGATCTATTTGGACCCTATGAAGTGAAAGATGAAGTGAGAAAAAGAGTGAAACTCAAGGTGTGGGGGATCATCTTCTCATGTATGGCTTCTAGAGCTGTTCATGCTGATGTTGTGAGTGATCAGTCGACCGAGGGTTTTCTGCTAGCCTATAAGAGGTTTACCTCCATCCGAGGTCACCCAAGAAAGCTCTGGTCAGATCCTGGAAGCAACTTTGTAGGAGCAAAACCAGTTCTTGAAAACTTGTACCTGTTCTTAGATCGGTTAGAAAAGTCAGACCTTCAAAATGAAGCTGCCATGCATGGAACTGAATGGAGTTGGAAAATACATCCTGCCGATTCACCCCACAGAAACGGAGCAGCTGAGGCAGCTGTCCGGCTGCTGAAAAGAGCCCTGCATAATCTGGGCGGAGATGGCATATTTACCTGGGGAGAATTCCAAACTTTCCTCTACATGGCAGCCAACCTAACCAACGAAAGACCCATTGATGCAAGAACTCAGAGTCAAGAAGACTGCATAAACTACATAACACCAAACACCTTACTGCTGGGACGAGCAGGTCCTAAAGGCGACTCCTGCAGTTTCGATTTTGCAGGATATCCGTTCAAAAGACTAAATGTCATCCAAGCAGAAGTGAACAGGTTCTGGAAGAAATGGAGCCAACTTGCTGGACCAAATCTCCTTATTAGAAACAAGTGGCATACCAAGACAAGAAACGTGGCTGTTGGAGATATAGTGTGGATTGCAGATTCAAATGCCCTCCGAGGTCAATACAGACTTGGCAGAGTTGTCAAGGCAAACAGCGACAAGTTTGGAGTTGTCAGGGATGTGAAAGTAAGGACTTACCCGAGCTATCCTGTTTCAAACATGAAGACCAAACCAAAGGAAAGCAAGCCTGCAACAAACATTCCTGCCACGATCCTACACCGAGATGTCAGGCGCATCATTGTGATTCTACCAGTTGAGGAACAGAGTGCTCCGAACAGAGGTGAGACCAATGCCTGACCTCCTTGGTTCAAGAACAAGGAGCTCAAGTGGGAGGTGTCATGTTTAAGCAGAGATAACCTCCACCCGGGCCAAACATGTTAACTCCACCCGGGCCGGACATCCCCATGAAAAAACAAACACCCACCTCACCTCATTCACCACTGAAAAGAGCTTTCACACCTGCATCTCTGTTTGATCTGATTCCACTCCAGCTCCAGAATACAAACCAAAGACACAACCGGTATGGACTAAATAAATTTATGGACTATAAGAATTTGTTGTTTTATATTGATTGCTTTGCTTGTTAGTCCTGAGTTAAATCTAAGAGTATTTTGACATTTGTTTGAAATGCTGAGTTTGCTGAGAAATGTTTGATTGAGATATCAACTTCTTTCTTTTAAGGTTTTCAACCTATCATTTATCAATCGTCATCTGCCAAAATAAACAGAAAGAAAAGCAAAATGATTGAATGACTGAGTTGATTCCATGTCCTTTGGAAGACAAAGCCTATCGAGTCAGGCAGGAGCTGGAGGAGACCAAAAGACTCGACAATGATGAGAGTTAGGCCCGCCCACAGAGTTTGACAGATTGCATTTGAATGGTGTGTCCACTTCCTGTTTCATGAAATGTGTCATTAAATCATGAAATAAATAAATTATAAAATGTTTAAAAGTGCTTTTTAATGGCTATTTTCATATTTTATTGCCACATTTATTTCAACATGTATTTATTTATTTAAAATTGTATTTATTTAATGCCACTTTTAAATAATTAATGACACATTCATTTATTTATTTCAATTTGGCTCTTTTAACCTACAAGGGACTTCTTCTTCTTTTCCTTTCGGCTTTTCCCTTCAGGGGTCGCCACAGCGAATCAGTTTCCTCCATCTAAGCCTGTCTTCAGCATAAATAAATATGTCATTAAATGTTTAAATGTTCATTTTTAATATTTTAATGCCACATTTATTTCAACATTTATTTATTGATTTCAACATTTATTTATTTATTGGCACTTTTAAATAATTAATGACACATTTATTTATTTATTTAATGGTGTATATATTTATTTAATTCTGGCTCTTTCCAGACTCCATATTCCACGGCATCTGTTGATTTCTGAAAATAAACAGGTGTTATCCCATTTATACCATGGTCACCTACAAAAAAAAAAAAATAGATCAATGTTTCATATTTTAGTCTTGCTATTTTTTGTTTCAGTTGTAATGTAAATGTATGCGAGTTCCGGCGTCTACCGGAAGTTTCACCCATAATTCACGCAAAGGCTCGTGGGGACTAGGAATAAGGTCAATAGAACATTTAGGCTATTTGACTGGAACCTCTTTTTTAGGTTTGCATCTACACCCAGCAGCCAATCAGAATTGAGTATTCACCTAACCCAAGGTATTTTTTTTAAAGTGTGGTAACACAATGTTTGTTTCTTATGGCTGTATGTCAGCATCTTTGTATTCTTGGAGTAATGCTGCAGACATAAGAGACTTTAGAGTTCTGCTTGTACACAAAAATTGCACTTCTGGGATATCTGAGTTAACACTTTATAAATTAAAAAAAAAAAAAATCACAAAATAAAAATTAAGGGAAACAATTCTTTGGCCATTTTTTGTTCAAAAGCTGCACATTGTCATATAAAATGTATCTTGTAAAATATTGTAAACAATCACAACCCAAAAGTGTGATTAGTCTGACTGATTTCTTAACCGATCGACAGCACTAGTTTTTACATCAAATACGCATAGCTAACAGACATATTATTTACATAAATGATTATATTAATGTCCCAAGATAAAACCCAGGTAGTTCTGTTATTGTTATACATCATTAAGTGTTTTGCACCAGGAGTGCTTTCATCTGTTATGCAGTGTATGAAGATATGATAAAGTGTTATTATGATTAAAATCCGTTAATTGACTAAAATGACGTTTTCTTTAGGTTATGGGGCAAAAACATTGACAAGGATCATCTAACAAGGTTAACTTTCATGAAACTTGCCATGTCTTATAAAGCTGGGCTTTATGCAATTAATTGATGAACTCTAGAAGTCAGTTTTCAGAATTTATGGATCAATATTATTTAAATGTTATTTCTTGATTTTTTATTTTTATTTTAAACCGGAACACCTTTTCTTTGTTAGTTCTTAACTTAAGCAAAGATAATTTTGTCAATTCATTCATCCATTCATTTTTAAACCCACTCAATCCCTTTCTGGATGTTGAAGTTGCTGGAGCCTATCCCAACTACATTTGGGAAAAGAGGGTAAAACCCAGAACAAAGCCACACAGTCACACTTGAGACAACCCATTCATGCAAGAGAAAATGCAAAATCCACACAGGAAGGAAGGATTCAGCGGGGATGTGAACCAGGACCCTCTCGCTGTGAAGCAAGAGCGGTTACTAAGTTACTTTATAGCTGCATGTTCCATGGAGACTACAGTAATGACCTTTGAGTCTTTACCTTCCTAGAGTTAAAGACTAATATGTGACATGCGTTTCTCATATTTTTGTACTTGTTAGTTTCGTCAGGAGCAAACAAACATGAAAAGTAAGGAAACTTTCTTTTTAAAGGCTGTACAGAAAATAAAAACATTGCCCCAGTTGTGTCACCCTTCAAAAGTGCTGCTGTTATACATACATCACACATCAAACTCTACAAAAGACAATTAGAATATCACTGACAATCTGCATGCACTCTGCTAGAATAATGAGTTCCTCCTAATCCTTTGACATGAAATAAAGCGTATGGGTTGTGTGATGTCAATCTGACACAAGCGGCAGAATAACATTCAGATGTAGCATCTCGGAAGAGCATGACATTGGGCTCCAACAATCCATTTTCATGAAAAACAAAGGACTATCATGACTTTCCCTGAGACACTTGCCTTTGTCACAGAGATCCTCTGACTCCTATTACATTTCTCACTTTACAGTAAAGTTGGATGAAACTTCAAATCTCTTCTTCTTTGGCTCTGTATTGTGCTTATGTTTCTTCCTCTCAACCTCTCCGTGGGAGCTGAGCGTTGTTTGAGGCCAAAGAGCTGTGAGTGGCCTGACTATGTGGCAGGACACCTTTGTGCGTTTTGAGGATAAGGAGCTCTGACCCAATTAACTGCTTTGTTAAAAAACTGAACTGGCCCTCCTTTGAACTACCACCCAGGTCTTATCTGCCTCCTTTGCTGTGTTTTACAGTACAAAGTGATTGCAGATTTAATTAGCTCTGGAGCTTTCTTCAGGGAGACTTCTAAATCCATATTGATATTTCTGCAGAGTTTGGAAATGAGGGCCTTAGCTTTCTGATGATGACTTATGAGAGCTTGGAGTGAGTGCAAAACAAAAGAGGAGGATTTGTAGCTTTGACGCACAGCTCAGCTTTTCCTTGAAGCAAATAACTATTCCACCTGCTTGATGTGGTGCATCAAGCAGAAGTGAGCTCAGTGTCAATTCATAAGAGTGGTTTCCAACTGATCCCACACCACAGGAGTTGTTTTGTTGTTTTCACTGAGAGATAAAAAAGTAATAACTGTTTAGGCACCTTGAAACTATATTAAAAATGACTCTAAAAGGATGGTAAAAAGATCAACCTACAATAATAAAAAATAACTACAGTAGCAAAAAGTATGCAAAAACATGGCCAGATAGATATCTGTTACCATTTTTTCCCCTGAAAGTCTGCAACATATAAACCATTTCATTTAGTTTAGATGACTTTAAATGTTGAATTTCTACACCCTGGACTGGCGACCTGTCCAGGGTGTACCCTCCGTTTGCCCAGAAGTGGGCCCCGGCAGAAAGGGACAAAGCAGTTTAGAAAATGGACGGATGGAGATGTCTGAGTTTTTGTGACTTCCTGGAAGAGTCAAGTGACTGAAAATAAAATCTGCAATTACGTGAAACTGTGAATAATGTTTCGCAAATAAGCAAAGGAAAACTGAAGTGTGTTTAAAAATGGTGTAGATTCAAATGTATTATTTTGGGTGCGCCGAGCGCACACGGGTGCAGAGCTGTCTGTCACACGCAGGCACACATGCAGCACAACATGAACCAGGAATGAGAGAAAGACAGAGAGACCCTAGAAAAAGAAGCAAAATCTGAAACCATTTCACTTTCATTGATAATACAAAGAAAGAGTGTAGAGTCTGCAGGAAAATATTTCCACATGGAACCACCTCCACAACAAACTTGTACAGACACCTGGGACCCGTTTCAAGACGCGGGTTTTGTTGAAACTGAGTTTGTGAACTCTATAAGGAAAACTCTGAGTTTCTGGTTTTAAAAAATGGTGGTAACTTAAATCCATGAAAGTGGGTTAAAGCTGAAGTCTGAGGAACTTCTACAATCAAGTAAAAATGTAAACATTTACAGTACAAATGTTCTGTTTAAAATGCTTTTCTGCTTTACACCAAATGTTAAGCAAGAGTTACACACTTGAATTTATCAGAATGTTTTGGTTTATTTTGCCTCTTAGAAAAATAGAAAAATTTAATTTGTGAAGCAGAAATTTGAATGTGCTTTTCCTTGGTACAATACAGGTATTAAACCGTGAGCCAAGTATTGAAGTACCAATCGAACAGAAAGTAAATTTTTACTTAACTTTTTAAATAGTTAAAAAGTTAAGTGCCAACTTTAGTTATGAAAAATATTTCACTATATGTACCATAAAAATTAAGAAAATGATGGGATTGTTTTGTTTATTTATAGAGGCCAGGGCTTTGATATTGATACAGTGTCTGTTAATATTGTGACAACACATTTTTGATACGTTGTGCATCCATCCAGCCATCCATCAATTTTCCATCCAGCATTTATTTTGAACTTGTCTTGGACAGATTTACTTACAGGGGCCAAACCGTGAAAAATCCACTTTTGAGCTTTTAAGTGTATTTTGCTGTTCATTCCTCACTACAAAGGGCCTCAGAGTTTGAATGCCAATAAATGACCATCTTTTCATTTTCTGCAAAGTGATGTGCGATTAAGTGATCCCCTATAATGAGAATCTGTGTGAATATACTTACGTTTTGGGTTTCTATGTTCACGATTCTCGAATTCATGCGTAGCTACCCACATGTTTAAGGCAGTTTTTGGACTCTTTGTACAAGACACATGGCCATCGAACACGTGTTGAAAGGTAAACCATGTCAAACTTTAACCAATCAGGGACTTGGATTTGCTGGGGCCGTTCGGAGGGCGTCCCTTTTTATTCACAGAAATTACAACTGTTTGAAAGTTGATCGTGAAGGAGAAATTAGTAATTGCAGTTTGTACCCGGCCGAAATTCTATGATATGACTCCAAGTCTTTTATATATCGGAATAGAGCTGTGAAAGTAAAAACCTGGAGCAAAGAGATTTGCACTACTTTGACATTTTACACCAAGCCACTTTCAACTGTAGGTGATGGCATGGACATGTATGAGGTAGTGACTGTCACACTATATGCTAAAGGTGTGTTCAAGAACGTGGTAAAATTGTGCTCTTGAATGGGAACACACCATTCATCTGCAGCAAAGTCCTGCTGTCATTCAGCCTTTCCATCCTACATGTGTTGTATCCTAAGATATTTATATGAGCAAAATTTAAGTTTTTTATGTATATATTTGTGTATGTAAAGAAAAAACTGCACACTGGATTTCTTACAGCTTCCCAGCTTCTACAAATTAAGTGGTAGAACAAATTAAATTAAATTATAGAGCGTGTGTAGATGTGTGAGATCCAGCCATTCCAAGGAGCAATAGGCAAGTGCTTCCCAGAAAATGTAACCAATACAAGTGTAAAGTGTAAAGGAGGGTCTTTGAGTTTTTCATTATTTAATTTGAAATATTTGAGTCAGAAAAGTGGGGGTGTGTTTGTGTGTGTGTCTGTGAAAGTTGTGCTTTTGAGGTAGCAACTCTGTTGCTTCCATTCTTAGTGATCCTCACATTGCTTCTGTCCCTGGGGTTTCCTGATCTAAAGAGATCGGACGGAACAGGCAGGCTGGCCAAGCACAGTGTGGCGGGCTCAGCCCTGCCCTGGAGAAATCTCCACCGTGACCTGATTTTTCTTTCACACATTCCCCAGACTGTGTTCGTGCTCACCTGGTCCTCTGTCAGAGCTGTTTCATGGGAAAAACTACTTTAACAACCCAAACTAGAACACACATTTCAAGTTCAGGTGAGGCAGTAAACGCCAGACGTCATCCTTGATTGCTAGCTTCAGATTTTGCTTGTGCTAAATCTCAAAAGAGGATCAATTGTCACAAATAAAGAACAGTGTCTGAGCGTTAGCATAGAAATTGGCTTCACAAAACTTTACATCTTCAATATCATACAGTCCATTCAGAAAAATCTTCTGTTGCAGCGTCATACTCTTCTCAGTGGGTCCTGAATTGATATTAGCGATTGGTCTCCCAGTCACGTTCAGCTTCGTCTTTTCATCCCAGCATCTGGACTTAATTGGTGCTGCGTTGTAAAGCTACAGCTGCTCCGCCTGTTAGGACAATAAATTATCCCAATTAGTAGTTGAACAAAAGGGGCTGTCTGACACCGCAGCCTACTGCCATGCCCTGAGATTGAAATGCAGCGAACAAGGCTTTAAAGCGTACAGAAACACCTGCCCCGTCATTTGTTCCATCATCAGAAGGCCACTTTGGTTCAGCGGACATAGAGAACAGGGTGGAAAGGTTCTGCAAGACAAAAAGGTTCTGTTATTGCTGGAGGGTAGTTTGAATAGAAAACAAAGCTGTGGTTGTAATCAGAGGAAGGTATGTTGGATGATTCATTGATGTTTGTATCATGTGTTGTGGATATATGGAGGTTTTGTGGCAGGATATTGATGGTACTGGTAATGAAGGCATTAATGAGGGCCTGCTTGAGCATGCAAAATGGAGAGGAACAATGATACCATCTGTGTCACTATGTAGTGGGGAGTGTAATTTGGTTTTGCACTGTGACAGCTAATGCTACTGTAGTTGCTGTCTGCCTCCCTGAAAGATGAGACTTTTATTTGCTGCTGTAACACTTTCAGCTGCTTACACGACTTGGGGGCAGGGGGGTCTTTCACAGAAAAGAATGGAGTTTAGTTGCCACTGCCATGATCAACTCTCACTTCCCTTACATCTTAGCCTGGCCACGCCATCCCTTTGTTTCCCCACTTACTGCGACTACACCATTAAGCCAGCCTAAGTTTGACAAGAAAAATGAAGTGTGCCATTTCTTGTGTCCTCGAGTGTCTTTCTGAGTAATGAGAACAGTGCCTGGATCCCCCCGTGTCTCTCAGCCTCCCTGCCATCAGTTTTACTCTTCCCCTTGAAGTTTCTGTCTGCTGGGAGAGTGAACGGGATTGCGTGCTACACATTTTCTCAGAAATCCATCGACAAAAAAAAGCTAAGATGACAGAAATGGATTCTATTGATGAAATCTCATTTCAAAGCATCAGAGAGAAGGACACCAGTATTTTGAGAAGTCTTTTTCTTTAAGAGCATCCTGAGATGTTCCAAAACAGCTGCCAAAATGACTTGAAACCTACTCTTAAGTTAGTCTGATCCCAAAGCAATAACAGAAAAGACAAGAAGAAAGGCTTCCTATGTAAAGATGGAAAGCGAGGGAATGAGAAAGCAAGCTCTAGGCGGTTCTGTTTTTTCTTCTGGAGGAAACAGCCTGACCTGACTGCCCTCCTCTCAGAGAGCTGTGGTCATGACTGCAAGGATCTCTCGCCTATTATGACAAAAGTGGTATGGTAATGGACCGGAAGTCTGCACTGCTGCGATAGCGCCACAGGAGTGGATGGGCTATAATCCACCACTGTGTGCTGGTAGTAATGGCGAGACAGAGGGCATCCAATCTGCTATGGTGATGATGCATTTCCAATGAGGAGAGCTATTATAAGTCAGTGGACAATAATGGTGAAGTGAGGCATCCTCTGGGTTTTGGTCACGTTGCCATGAAAACAGTGAAAAGGTCCTGGGAGGATTCTGTGTGCGCTCTGCCAGTGCGGATCTGAGGTGTTAAATTCAAAGGAGGGGCAGGGCTTATTCCTCTCTGTTGTCATAGTGGTGGGCCAGCCCTTGTGCCCAGAAAGCGTGAACATCCAGGGAAAGGAAGACAATGAGAGTGTGTGCGTCTGTATGACAAACAAGAGGCGCACAGCAGAGAGAGCCTTAGTTAGCTCTCTGCTCAGTGCTTCGCTGCCCCTCTGATGTATGTTTATGCCCCATCATCTGCAGCCAATTACCCTGCCTCAATGTAGGAGCCCAGTGCTCTCTCATCTCAGCCGTCAGTGTGCGAAAACCAAGAGAGACGGCAACACTTTTGGACATCCATGGAAAAATGTTGTTTTCCTCAGGGGGTTCCGCAGATTTCTCCAGAAAAAGTAAGCCACTGGGAAGACGTCTGTTGACCATACAGCTGTTTCAAAAACTGAGGACTTGTTTTTTCGTCTTTCCCCATGTGTGAAATGCGCGTGTTCATGATGCATGTGCAAACATTTTACTGAAGTTGAGCATGGGCAGGACATAATACATAGTCGAAATTCAGGCAAAGGTCAAAATCACAAGGGCGAGGCAGATTAACTAGAAAACAGGCAAAGGTCAAGGCACAGAGGAGGTAACTAGGAATAATAACATTCAGAATGTCTGCTAAGCAAAACAAGACTTCACAAACTAGAAGTGGCTGGTGATGTTTAAATACTGGAGGGTACTGATGAGCTGATGGTGATCAGCTGTGCTGGAAGGGAACAGCTGTGCTGGATGGAAGGTGGCTGATGGGACTTATAGTGAGGCAGTAGAGGTTAAAACTCTGGCGAGGGCTCCCTCTGGTGGACGGAAGTGAGGGCTGATGGTTGAATCATGACACTAGTAAGGCTCCTGTAAAGCTCACTAGTTAACTAGTGCGACCAAAATATCGAACTAGTTAACTAGTGACATGCAAAATGTGAACTAGTTGACTAGTGTGACGTATTTAAGTCTTACTAGTTAACTAGTGACGGATAAAAATGTCACTAATTCACTAGTGCAGTGCAAAAAGCTTACTAGTTAACTAGTGAGCCCAATATTTTCTTACTAGTTCACTAGTGCATTCGTATAAATGTCACTAGTGAACTAGTGAAGAACTTACTGTCAGCTAGTTAACTAGTGATTCAGTATGCTAATGTGGAGCAGTGATGTCGTCCTGAAAAACTCCTCCTATTGGCTCTGCAGAAAAGCTCCAACCCACTCAAACCAGGGTTAACCCTTTCAGTCCCAGTGTGTTCTTTCTGTGGATAATTACAGGCCTGAGAGCTGAAATGTGCTAACATTGCATTGTCAGTGTTAAAAAGTAAACATATTATATCCGTGAGACTCAGCTATTTCAATATATATGAACACATACAGTTGTATTTTAGAAAGATAAAGAGAAAGATACAAATATAATATATGCAATATATTTACAGAATTATAAATCATATATTTTTAGAGAGGTAGATAGAGATAATCAAACTAGAATTATAAATCATATATACTTATATTAGAAAGAGATACTCAAACTCAGTTTTTATATTCCTTATATATATAGAGAGAATATAAATATAATATATGCAATATAATATACTTATAGAATTATAAATCATATATAGTTTTTAGAGAGAGAGAAACTAGGTGAACAAGCACATGACAAACCATTAAACCATATTTACAAAATGTTCTTGAAAGTTGGACATGAGCTAAAACCCCTGGAAGAGCACTTCTTTACAGAGCCTCTTCCTTGTGCTTCCTGACAGAATAACGCCATCTTTCAGTCTCACGATCTGACCGGTCCGGTCAAAATCTTCTGGCTTAAAATGTTCACTGCAGAGCACAGACGAGTCAGTTGCAGTGAAGCCTTCTCTCCTTAAGGCCACTTCCCACTTCTTCCTCACATCTTTTTTGGGAAACCTTAAAATCGAAATTAAATAAAAGAGAGAGAGATTCAGAAGAGTCTACACAAACATGATATACATGATAAAGGAAGTCAATCTTGTTTTCTTCATTCTTCTTACAATTTAATTCCTAGTTTTTCAATTTTCTATCTACATTTTTTATTCAATTTTTTTCTATTTATTTCATTCTTCAAATTTATTAGAACCTTTTGTTTTGTCAACAAAATAAAAATTTCACATTTCTTTTAATGACAAACCAAGCAGCTAAAATCATGAGTAAGTTTCTTTGCAAACTATTCTATAGTCAGATGTTCAGTTGTTCGTATTTGCAAATCAGTGAGCGAATGTCTGTCGAATATCCAACTAACTTCACCTCGGTAATCAGTGGAGTGGGATGGCAATGAAAGATATTTGATACCAGTTATATTTGTTTTATTTCTACAGTAGCATTGTTGTGCCATTTTTATGGAATATATGATTTAAAAAGTCTCAGTTAGCCTTCATAGCTGAGTGAACACCAGCATAGCTAACTAGCTACGTTAGCTGTCAAAGATTCCACTGGTGTAGATAACAACACAGTAATAATATATTCTATTCCCTAAATAAAAGCAATAAAAATGTTCAAACTTACTTGTGAAAGGTAATCCCCCGATCCCTGGCTTCAATAGTCCGCCGATTTGAGCAGGCATATGCCGCACAATGCTCAGGCATCTTGTGTTTGTCTTTTTTATTTTTGTTTGTCTTGGCGACAGGACGACCGGTCCAAGATGGCGGCCGCAATTCCTGCGCTCCAGCAGCCAATGCGGCATCTACTCTCTATGATATCTATGAGCAAAACACCGGAGCACAGCTCCCAGAATCCACCGCGATCGTCACCTGCCAATCAAAGGCCGCGCCCCCTCATTAAGCGAAAATATATGCTGTTTTTAAAAAAAATTACAAACTTAGAAAAAAAATCACTCCCCTCAGAGTTGTCATGGATCAAATATGCAGCTATTGATGAAATAAAAACTTTAAGCACCAGGCATTAAAGGGGTTTATTAGAGGGCTGAAAATGAGGATTTTAACATGGGAGTCTATGGGAATCTGCTCACTCTAAGCACCAGCCTCTCTGCAACGTCTTGTTACTTCCTGGTTGGCTTCACGTTCCGCCTGCCAGTGTTGGGGGTTGATTTAGACTGTAAAGGTCCATTGGTCCAGATCAAGTCCTGAACCTTGCATTTGGTCTGTATTCAGACTTCAGTCTACATGGCATTTCTGTTTCTAACCAAAGCTTGTAAACAAAACCACGTGACTAAAGATCTCTTCAGTCATTGGCCAGGAGTTACGAGGGCGGAGCAAAGCAACAAAAGAAAGAATAATAGAAGTCCTACACTTCTCAATCCTTGTCCGTCAGGAGAACACTTTTTTTACTGCTAGACGGTTACTGAGGAGACGATGACTAAGAAGATACAATGATAACTATTTATGGCAGATTGTTGGGAAAATAGTTCGAGAAGCAATTTGTATCAGAAAAGTTAAAAGTTGTGTTAATGAGACTTCATTCATCCAACCACATTTCAACGAGTTCCTGTGTCTCACTGTTGCTTTGTCTGCAAGTCATCGGTTGCTATGGCCCTACTCTGTTTACATCCTGTGGCCGTTTGGTCCAGTTGTTCCGCTCTGAGGAGGGAGCCTATTAAGGAAACTCAGAGTCAACCAGACCTCAGTCTGATTGGAAATGAGATGTGACCACCTTAAAGGATGGGTCCAAGACTGGTTCCTGGTCCATTTAGGTGTATTCAGGCTGGTAACTCTTCAACAGTTGATGCAAATAACGTAACTCCAGCGGATTCTGAAGCGGAGAAGCACAGCCTGACGCTGATATGCAGCTCTGCACAGCTGAAGTTTGGAGGTGATCCACCTGCATCAGCTGATTCTGTCGTGGAAAAAGGCAACTTTTTTAAAGGCAACGGATTTGCACCAAAATATAAGGCTTAGAAAATAACGTGTTCCATTGCTTTGAGGATGGAAAAACTATGGAGAAAATGTTGAGGATTTGTTGTTAAATGATCCAAAAAACAGAGATCTGTATGCTTTTTATGTTATTTTTGCCACAGCTGAACTGAATTAAAATGTTGACAAAAAGAAAAAAAACTGCTTGTTTTTGTAACATGTATAATGGGTGTATTGCGGATTGGTAATTATTTCTCCATACTTCATTACAGTATGTGAGGAAGTATGAATAAGCAATATAATGTGGGAAAGTGTGTCGAGGTAATGTTTACATTTATTTATTATTGAGATTTTTTGAAACAAATTTAAAAAATTGTTTTCCTGAACCTTTTCAATTGGTACTCTGTTTATATATATGTATAAAGCTTGCGGCCCCAACTGACAGCATGCTCAGTGAATGTCTCAGACAATGGAGAGCAGAGATGTGATGCTGGAGGACAGAACCTCATGGGAGGACAAGCCCCCGTGTGGGATGTATCACTGGACAATAACTGAAGTGGCTGATATCAAGAAATCATACCAATGACTAGAGAGGGCTGGTCTGCAGGACAGCACAGAAGCTCTGATGCTGGCAGCACAGGAACAAGCCATGAACACCAGAGAGAAAGAGGCTCAGATCTACCACACCAGACAAGACCCAAGCTGTAGGCTGTGCAAAGAGGAAACAATCCAGCACATACCTGCAGGGTGGAAGATGCTGGCTGGGAAAGCAAACATGGAGCTCCACAACCATGTAGCTGGAATAATATACAGAAACATGTGTACAGAATATGGACTGGAAACCCCAAAGTCAAAATGGAAACTCCTCAGAAAGTGGTAGAGAAGGAGAGAGCAAAGATCCTGTGGGACTTCCAGATCCAGACGGACAGGATGGTAATGGAGACCCAACCAGACATTGTAGTGGTGGATAAAGAACAGAGGAAAGCCGTTGTGGTGGATGTGGCAGTACCAAGCCATGGTAACATCAAGAAGAAGGAACATGAGAAACTGGAGAATGCCAGGGACTCAGAGAGGAACTGGAGGAAGCTTGGAAGGTGAAAGTGACAGTGGTGCCCGTGGTGACTGGAGCACTCGGGGCTGTAACCTCCAAACTGGAGGAGTGGCTACAGCAGATCCCTGGAAAGACCTCAGACATCTCAGTCCAGAAAAGAACAGGAACAGCTGCAGGACCCTCAAACTCCCAGGACTCGGGCTTGGAGGAGAGAAACATCCACCCATCCGTCCATCCATCTGAAGCTTTCATGTATTTCATCGGGCAATGTTAAAAAATGTAGTGATGCATTGGACTGTTTGTGGCCATGGAGCTACTAGATGCATTGCCTCTTCAGTTTTGGACGTAAGCTGCATTCATAGTCCACCGTAATGTGCTCTTTTTCCTTCACGCTTTCTGACTCTCAGGGTTACTCCTACTTTTGTTTTTTTCTCCGTTTTCTCCGTAGAAAGGATACTAATGTGTAATCAAAACTGGGGTGTTAGATTTAGATTTTTAGATTTTATTTATTTGCACTTATACAATATATTGAGAAAAAAACAGGTATAAAGAAAAAGTAGGTGCAGGAGGAGTCAAAAAAACAAACAAAATAAATGTGGGCTTATATTAAAGCTTCCACCTAAAAAAAAACTTTAACATAAAATACAATGACACAATTTTATACATTCACAATTATACACTTTACAAATCTTAAAAAGTACAACAAAAACATTTAGATTTTGTAATTCAATCAAATTATCATCAGGGATCGCCTCAAACTTTTTTTAAACGAAGTGGCCAGATGGGAAAATTGATTCCAAATTTTGCAGCCTCTAAATTCCAAACTAAATTTTGACCTTGATGTGACACATTTAGTAACTTTTGACGGGTGTTATGTTGATGGACATTTGACATTTTATTGTGAAATGAACGCTGCGATGTTGATCCAGAAATCATCAGTTAGCTGTGATTGGTACAAGTTGATAAACATTTCATTGGCAACCATTTTCACCAATCAAGACTGAGCTTGTTGAAAGGCCACTTCTCTACACTGAAAAAAGAAACACAAAACCTGTCAAATGTTTCCAACGCCAGACCAAGCATTGAGGCGTTTGATTGGTCAGTTTATAACTTTAATAAGTTATAAACCTAATATATTTAATTAAACCGAATAGACGTAATTAGGGTAGAAATATCTTAATACGAAAATATGAATTATTTTAAAAAAAGATATCAGATCAAGAATGTTTATTCTGGCTAATAGAATGACTGAGTAACAGCTGTTTATATATCCTTTATAGAAGTCTATGGGGATTTTGGCGTCTTGGTGCCAGTGGGCACTTCCTGTTTTGAACAGGGGGAGGGGTCACTCAGTTCAGTTTTTATATATAGTCAATGCTAAAGACACATTTTTAATTTTTACAAGGGATTGTGGGTAATCAACATCTCTGAAAACATTTGTTTGGTCAAACAACATGTGACTTTGAAATAAAGTCACATGTGTGACTTACACATTATGTTTAAGTAAGTTCAGACTTTAAGGCTATATATTTACCGCCATCATCAAGACGTATACGTTACTTCAATTAAAAAGTTAGTCAGACCATTGGGAATAAAACTAGTTTTTTATGCGAGAAAAATACTAAAAACTGTAACCAACCAACTAAACAAATTTCTCCTTAATTTGTAATGATGGACGTTAAAAATAATAAGCAGATTGTCCCTTCCAGATAACAACTGGCGCTCTTTTACAGTGGCGGGGCTCCAGGGCTGTCTTTCACTCCTCGTTCGTCAGCAGCTGTTAGCTGTCGCTCTCAGTCTGCTATTTAGCGTCCAGCAGCGGGATGAATGCATCATAATCAAAACTGCAAAATACACCATGACAAGTTTATTACTCAGTTTAAATTAGAGTTTAAAAATATCAAAGTAAAATACTGTAGTAAAGTAAACCATCAAAGCAATTACTGTTTTTACAGCATTACAATGAATGGACTAATGTGGGGTCTGAAGCTGCTTAAGAAATGTTCCTGTAAATATGAGACTGAAGTAATATGTTGCTGCAGCGCCATCACACAGCTTTGTGATGAACAGTCTAACATTGTGTTGATCCTAAAAGTAAAACCGAATAGTCCAGCATGAACCTGTCTGACCCGTGACTGCTGGTGATACACTTTTAAATCAAGCTTTGTCTTATTTTTCTCACAGTTTATTTGGCTACTTTACTTCCTGCTGTCAATGTTAGTTTTTGCTATTCTATTGCATTTTGGAATTCGTTATTACTAAAGTATTATGATTTAAAGGTGTTCTTGTTTTCATGTATAGAAATCAGCTGATGCTCCAGTCTGACACTACGCTCCTGTACAGCAAATCCTCGCATTCTCCACCTACGTTTTGGCGAGCGGTAAATTTGCTGCTTGATGCTTATCCAGAAATGTGTTCATAAACCTGACCCTCTCACCGCATGTGGGTGGAGCTATGGTCAGACCTTTTCCGCTTATTGTTACATAGCAGCATTGACTGTATATTTCATATATAATACATAGAAGATGTGGATTATGTTGAGAGATCTCGTTTATTGATTTAAAGAGCGCTACAAAAGCATCAGTAATCCCGTCTCCATGTCAGGATTGAGGAGATCATTCAGACTTTCCTGGTACAGTGAGCTGGGTCTGAATGGTGGCGCTTTTAACGATGCATTTGATGACTGAGGAGGAAATCAAAACTAAAATTAGAGAAAGTTTTTTTGTATTATTGTCTTGACGCCAATAACCTAAATATCATAAAGTTGAGGAGGAGAACGATCAGATTCTTCTCATTGTTGGTTTCGGACTCCACTCTCTGATTACATGATCAAACACATCACTGGCCAAAGCTGAGTTCCTTATTGGTTGACACATTGCCATTTTCTTTAGATGTTTCAACTTGTGCATCTGAATTGTCATGCCATCCTAAACGTGATGCTGCTAGACTGTCACGCCACTGTCCCTGCTATTTGCTCTCTTCCCATAATCCATCCTGGGGCCACACGCTCCTCAGATGAGTGATGCAAACGCATCAAGCCATCCGCTTGATGGAACGGTCATTTTTTAAATGAGGACATTTCTTTCTTTGCTGTGTGTTCTATGTCTGGCCTGTTTACCTTGTTGCCAGTAGTGTCTATATAGTTGCCATGCAATTAAATGGAATGCAGAGTGTTCTCTGACACCTCTGAAACCAGCATTAATGTCTTCAGGTGCCATGCAAGGCGACCTTTGGGGAAATGCATTAGTGAGCCTCCCCATTTTTTCTATTCTTCCGCTCCCCCCCCATCCTTTCTTTGAACCATAAAGTGTCCACTGACCACTGCAGACCAGGATCACCCTACACAAGCTGCACTTTTGGAAATGCTTTCACTAAGAGTTTTATTTTGGCATCAAAGCTGTCTGATTTTCACAAATCACCTCCTTTTAAATAATGCACTGCTTATAGGCAGGGCTCTAAATTTACCCCAGGCTTACACCGCTAGCGTCAAGGCTTCGTTGCGTCGCGGGAGTGGGCTAGCTACAGCCGATGGCTTACACAGGCTGCTGCTCCAGCCACAGCCTGTGAAAGCTCAGCCCAGACAGAGTAGTGCTGGATCTCTATGATCAGCTTCTCGTTGTCCATGGTTATGACTGACAACGCTGTGCTGCAACACAGTTTGAGTAACCCGAAAATTAAGTAATGTTCATGACACGCTGAAACCGGCGAGTTCAGCGGAAAGTTCGTTTTATTTTGAAAATATACCGTATGCACTTTAAATTCGCTCGCGTGGTTTCCGGTTTAAGTCGTGAATAGCCCCAACTTCACAGAAAGTGATGACGATCAGCTGCGGCGTCCGTCACAATTTGAACCCAACGAAACAGATGTGCAGCGACGCAGAGGTCAGTCCGCAGACGCAGGACGTGAACGCCTGCAGTGGAAGTTCCTCTCGCACTTTTAATGTTACGAAAAGACTACGGCACACGCAACTGAGCCGTGACGCTGGCGGTGTAAGCGAGGGGTCACACCCGCCAAATGCAGATAAAACTTTAATTTTGCGGGTAGAAAAAAGTCACTAGCCACTTTGGCCTGTGAGACATTGTTCATCCTCTTATGCAGGGAACTCAAACTCACAAGCACGACTTTTAAGAGTCTACCTTCCTTCCCTATTTGGCTAACACCAAGAGTTAGTGCTGACTTTAGGGCAATTCTGACTTTATTGCCCAGATTTAATCCTCACATTCGCTGCAACAGGTGGTGCATTCAGGGACCGCATGGAATTTCTCCACTTATGCGCTTTCTTTGAGAGCTTGCTGCTGCTGCATTCAGGCCCACTGGTAATTTCTAGCATTTGGTCACACTGATCTCTGTCAATACAAACACACTCACTTTTAGCTCCATGTCATTGTTATTGTTTGACATGACAGAACAACAACGCACTGATCTGTAAGAACACACAATAAGGCAAAATGTCACACATTTTTCAATATATGCATTTTTTTCTATGCATGAAATTACTGAAAAAAACAAACTTTAAACAAGTCCACATTTGGCTGGTAGACTTTGAATGTTACCAGCCAGCCCAGCTAGTCACCAGAGAAGTTAATTAAGAGCAATGCTTAAAGGTATTTGTTTTACCCATCTCATGACCACAATCATTTAGTTCGCAGTCCACTAAAATGGATGTAAATGCAGATTTCTTTGGCTAATCATTATAGAAAATTGATCTGCTGCATATTTCTAGCCATCATAAAAGAATCCATGCCTGCAGACAAATTTGTTCTCATGGTAAGCCTTGCTGTTAAGTGCTCGGTGTCATTGCCAAATGTCAAAATCAGTCCTGTTGAAGTTACTATAAAAGCAGAAACAAGACTGCTGCACTACAGGGTGCACTGGATTATAAGGCATACCACCAATGAATGGTCAACTTTCAAATTTGTGTTATAAATAAGGCGCACTGAACTATGAGGTGCATTAAGTGAGACAAGAGCCTGAGGTAAGTCTGTCATTCAGTCAGAATTTATTAACAGTGTTCACGGTAACTCTACAACTTGTTTATAACACGCTACATGTTTGCCATGTTAACATGACTTATATAAGCTACAAACAATAAAAGCCTATAAATAAATGTCAGCAAAATAAAGAAGTTTACAAAACACGTGCCTTGACATATTCTTTCTTTTAATGTGTACTGATAGAAGTAAATAAAAAAATAAATTCTTTATTTTCTCAACCTCAAAGAAAAATTAGGAAATGTTGAAAATGGTCATTTAAAGTGAGGTGAGAGTAGGGATGGAGTTAGATTGGAAATTAGGGTACATCGGGGAGGGGATGACTCTATTCATTCATTCATCTTCTTTGCCGCCTTTTCCCTTTCGGGGTCGCGGGGGTGCCGGAGCCTATCCTGGCTTCTGATGGGCGAAGGCGGGGTTCACCCTGGACAGGTCGCCAGTCTGTCTCAGGGCCTCCATCACACACATGCACTCTCACTTCCACACCTAGGGGCAATTTAGAGTCACCAATGAACCTATGAAGCATGTTTTTGGATGGTGGGAGGAAGCCGGAGTCCCCGGTGAAAACCCACGCATGCACGGGGAGAACATGCAAACTCCACACAGAAAGGTCCCAGCCGGGATTCGAACCGGGGCCTTCTCGCTGTGAGGCAAGAGCGCTAACCACTGAGCCACCGTGGAGCCTGGGGATGACCCTATCCATAAACTAATTTGTTTGTTTATATTTTTCTTGGTGTACAGAACTTTTTGTCATCAAGTATGAATGAATGAATGAATAAATGAAATGGTTTATTTCAAGCAATCAGGTCATAATACATAACATATCACTTCATGAATCACAAGTTGATCACTTGAAAGGGAGTGGAAGGAAGCAAGCTTATATAATCCCACCCCGACTCGACCATACCATTTTCTCTACATGAATTATCAATATCTGGTTCAGGACTTAATATTAAATAGATATATGATTCAAAGCATCATTAATATTATTGATGTAATCAAGTTTCAAAGCATCCACAACGACTCATTTAATATTCTTATTGAAAAAACTCTGAAGATTGTATTCAAAGAATTATGATAATGCGCTGCTAGTGTAGATTCAGAGAGAACTGCTGGGGTTAGCTTTGCCTAGATGTCGGCTAATGTGGTTTTAAGCTCTGCCAGATTGGCTTCAAGATTTTTCTTCGGTGCCATGTTCAACTCTCCTCGTTGAGTTGAGGAGAGCTGGAGACACGCGTCTGCTCGTGACCCGGAACATTTTCTGATATGATCACTTCAACCTAATTTTATCCAACTGCCTATCAATTTAAATTCCATTTTATTTATATAGCCCAAAATCACAAAGGAAATTTGCGTCATTTGGCTTCATGCAGGTAATTTTACAGATGCAGAAAATTATAAAACAGTCATAAAATATGAACAATGACTAAAAACTAAAGAGACTAAATAAAACTGGTTATCCCTGCCCTTAGACCCTCCCTCCCGGTAAGGAAAAACTCCTAAAAAACCTGAGTCAGGAAAAAAGAAGAAACCTTAGGGATTCCCACATGAAGGAGAGATCCTATCCCAGGACGGACAGGTGATACCAGAACGGTTAAAGAAAAATTAGCTTCTACAACTATGTATCTAAAAGAGTTCATTCAGATAAAGCTGAGGGACGAGTGATGATTAAGTCCATAGTCATGATGAAGCAGAAGTGCAGTCCACGACCAGGAGCAGGAGGACAGACGACCCAGCAGGAATAACTCTCACTCAGAGAAGCAGGATGGTGTCGGGGGCGTGGTCCACGGCCAAGAGTGGGAGCGTGGGCGATCCACCGGGGATCTGAAATCTCTCCCGCTCCCCAGAGGAGAGTGGGAAAGAAGAACAACATGTGAATGGAACTGCACCAACAAAAGCATGGAGAACTAAATACGGATGAGTTTTTCAGCGTCACTTTTAGATAACATATTTCTGATCCTAGCTGTATTACGTAGGTGAAAAAATGCAGTTTTACAAGCTTGAGATATGTGAGCCTTAAATGATAAATCCTGGTCAAATAAAACCCCTAAGTTTCTGACTGAAGAATTGGAGGCAACATTTACACCATCCAGGGAGACTATCTGATCTGAGAGAGCATCTCTCAGGTGATTAGGACCCAGTATCATGACCTCAGTTTTTTCTGGGTTTAGGAGGAGGTAATTAATCGTCATCCAGGTCTTAATGTCTCTGATGCATGAATTCAGTTTCTCTAGGTGGTCATTCTGGTCAGGTTTAATGGATAAATACAGCTGTGTATCATCTGCATAACAGTGAAAGTTAATGCTGTGTTTCCTGATTATGTTTCCTAAGGGCAGCATGTAAAGTGTGAACAGAATGGGCCCTAGAACTGAGCCCTGTGGGACTCCGTAGCTAACTCTAGTACAATGACAGGACTGTCCATTTACATTAACAAACTGGTATCTATCAGATAAATAGGATTCAAACCACTGGAGGGCAGATCCCCTGATCCCTATGTCATGCTCTAGTCTCTGGAGTAAGATGCTGTGGTCGATGGTATCAAAGGCTGCGCTAAGGTCTAACAGGACAAGAATAGAGATTAGTCCCTTTTCTGAAGCTAATAGCAAGTCATTAGTAACTCTGACCAGTGCAGTTTCAGTGCTATGGTGAGGTCTGAACCTAGAATGTTCATTGTTTAGTTATTAAATTTTGGATTTTTCCTGCAACAATGTTTTTTTGTTGTTGTAAACCTAAGTATTGCTCAGCCATTGAACATCTAATCAGTTGCTGCTTGTGTCTGATTTAAAGAGATAACAGATAGTTTAAAGCAACAGGATGGTGGTTAGTTTCTGGTGAAATGACAAGAATGATAAAAGTCCAAAAAGACAGTCTGTCAAGCTTTCATCTGGGAAATATTTCTAATACTATTGTAATACTATTGATAATTTTCCCGACAACTAAAGGATGGGTTTTTAATAGATATTAAAGGCAGAACAACTCTCATGGCAAAAGTTATGTAGACAACATAATTGAGTTACCTTGAAATATAAACATTCTCACTTAATTTCCAGTTATACTCTTTATTGCTTTTTAAGATGATTCTAAAACCTGAATTTAATAGTACGTTGTGAATCACTTATATTTACACACAAACTCCTAAGATTATTGTTTTTCAGGGGGACATACCATGATTTTCTTAAGCCTTTCAGACTAAACTATATCCATATATAATATCATATATTACCTTTGGAACACTAAAAAACTGTTTATGAAATACGAGTTCTTTTTCGTGAATTTTTTCCTAATTTTCCTAAATTACAGAATCCTGAAGCTCCTCATTTCTCTCACATAAATAAATCCAGTTTTTTTCAAAGTAATAAACACCTGTTTAAGGTGGAATTTATTGAAGACAGGACACATTTGGAAGATTTACAGTATTCTACATCTAAAATCGAAGTTTTTTGCTGATCACCACTAGCTCTGTGGAGAAACTAGGTGTTGGTGTTACACTGCGGGCGGAGCTGTCAGAGCAGACTCTCCCTTAAAGGGGCGGTCTCACTCTGTGACATCAGATCGTGAGGACCCGCTCGTTTTCATGGGTTTGGGAGGGGCTGCTGCTGAGAGTGCAGGTTTTTAGAGGATTACTCAGAAATGCATAAACGGATCCCAATACCGTTTTGGGGTTCTTTATAGTGAGAAATGAACAGTATTAAAAGTATGAAACAGTAACACTACTCAAAAAGTTTTTTTTCATGGTATGACCCCTTTAAATTGTTCTGTGCAAAGGTGTTGAAAGGAGTAAAATGTTGTATATCACTCTTTACTGAGATTTAAAGGGGCCGCCTTGCATTAGAACATCCCTGCCTCAAAACTACAATGCGTCAAAAAGCTGCTGTATTACTTTTGAGCTACTGTCATCAATAGAACATCAGAAATAGAACATAAACAAATAAAAAGAAAAATATTTTTTCATTAAGATAAATCCATATGGTGGAATATATTTAATGTGTCAAGTCTGGGGAATGTATTTTAATCCATATTCAACATCACTAATGGATGGTCATATACACTTTCTGATCAATTAGACGTCTTTGTTAATCATGCACTTAATCCAAAACAAGTTCAGGCACATTTGTAAAGTATCTTCAACCTCTTGCAGTGAAATGGAAAGAAATTAAAAAGTGTGGAGATGTCTTTGGAGGTGAACATCAGAGCTACTAGGATATTTGGTGTGAAACTATCTTTGGTTTACACCCACATGGTGTTTTTCTGTAATCTGAAAGCCCACTCAGCATTCCGTCTTTCTCTGTAAGGTGTGGAAAAGAAAATCTCTCTGCCAACTCCAAGGGAATGTCGGTTCCCACCAAACACTCCAGGACTTGCTGTAGCATCTTGCCCCCCTGTCAGAATAGAGGAGAGGAGAAGGAGAGGGAATTCAGGGAAGACTATAAGCTTCATGTAGATCTGTCATCAGTTGGCTGCAGATCAAAAGAACAGAGCTGGCAGGTGGAGCACAGAATATACCGGAGCCTCCACACTATGCCAAGATCCAACTTCTCTTTGGTAGACAAGCAGAAGAGAGGCCTGGCTTCAGGCGAGGAGTGTGTGAATGTGTGTGGAGGAGGGGGTGAATAAATGTGACATGACAAAAATAAACAAAATGAAAAACGAGAAGGAAAGAAACATTGAAGGTACAGAAAATGAGTACACATATACTGATAAGAGGTTTGGGGTTTAGAGTATAGAAAGCAGTAATTGCGCCAGCAATTGCACGCACACACACATGTATGCACATACATGCGCACACACACACACACATGTACGCACTAGAGGCTGACATTTTCTCAGGATTCCCGTGGGATGGGTGTCATTTCTTCCGTTAATCACGGGACTGGGACAGGATGGGATTAAATTCTAACGGGAGCGGAAGCTCACCAAAAGCCGACAATTCAAAACAGGTGCATGAAAGTTTTGTGTCCGAAGATGCTGGATAATCTCACAGGAGGAGAGAGAACACGAGGACCACGCCAGTCTGACTACCTCTGGTTGCAGTAGTAGGTAGACCGGGGCGTGCCTCAACGTTTTGTTTCTCCTCCAGCAAGTCCGCGAGTCGCTACGCGCAGGCGCGCGCTCACACTCCCGGCAAGTCAGAAGTGTTTTTAAGCAATGGATCAGGGGTGCGGTAGTTCTCCATATTCGCAGAAGTCCCCAGTCTCTAACCCCCTCACATTTTCGGCTTGGCTCGTTTCTGGGACCATGATCTTTCATTATTATTCATTTATCTTTCTTTAGCCATCTATCTTTTTTCTTCAAGCCGTGTCTGAATGACCATTACGTATTTGCGCTGCACGTGCCCGTGGAGAAGCGGGGTTTGTGCTAAGCCGAATATGAAAGAAAGACAGAGGGAGCCGCAAGTGAAACAGCAATGGTTGAATAATTTTGAAATAAATAAAGAGAGATATTCTGAAGGACATTTCAATCCACAAGATTGTGGATTGATCTGCTGATGCTGTTTTTCCTTATGTCTTTCTTTCTTTCTTTTTTTTTTTAATTTATCATTTTTCCTTGCAGAATGTCACTCTTAATTTTTCGTTTAAATCTTCTTTTCCTTTTGGCTTTTCCCTTCAGGGGTCGCCACAGCGAATCAGTTTCCTCCATCTAAGCCTGTCTTCAGCATCCTCCACTCTAACACCAGCCACCTTCATGTCTTCATTCACTGCATCCATAAACCTCCTCTTTGGTCTTCCTCTAGACCTCTTTCCTGGCAGCTCTAGACTCAGCATCCTTCTACCAATATATTCACTGTCTCTCCTCTGAACATGTCCAAACCATCTCAGTCTGGCCTCTCTGACTTTATCTCCAAAACCTCTAACATGTGCTGTCCCTCTGATGTATTCATTCCTGATCCTATCCATCCTGGTCACTCCCAAAGAGAACCTCAGCATCTTCATCTCTGCTACCTCCAGCTCTGCTTCCTGTCTTTTCTTCAGTCCCACTGTTTCTAGTCCAAACAACATGGCTGGTCTCACCACAGTCTTGTACACCTTTCCTTTCATTTGTGCTGAAACTCTTCTGTCACACATCACACCTGACACTTTTCTCCACCCATTCCAACCTGCTTGCACTCTCCTCTTCACTTCTTTTCCACACTCTCCATTACTCTGTACTGTTGACCCTAAATACTTAAACTCCTCCACCTTCTTTATCTCTTCTCCCTGTAACCTCACTCTTCCACTCTGGTTCCTCTCATTCACACACATGTACTCTGTCTTACTGCGGCTAACCTTCATTCCTCTCCTTTCCAGGGCAAACCTCCACCTCTCTAACTCCACCTCCACCTGTTCCCTGCTCTCACTACAAATCACAATATCATCTGCAAACATCATAGTCCATGGAGATTCCTGTCTAATTGGAAACTAAAACGATTTTGTGCAACTTAAATGTTAACTGTACTTGTATTCATTGATTGCACATCAGAAGCATGTAATATAGACACGAAACACTTAAAACACTGAAAATCCACTCCTGTGTCGTCCTCTAGTACGCACATGCACACACACGTGTACACACATGCGTGCGCAAACACACGCACACTCACATCCTACATTTGGTGTCAGAAGTGGGATTTCTGGTCATGGAAAGTCTCCTTTCCAAGCTGGATCTCAATATGTCGGCAAGTGCGAAGAGCTGTGGTCTTGACAAAAACAAGGAATACTCAGAAATAGCCAGAATTCTGTTGTTTTAATATATAAAAAAGTTTTTTTTTTTTTTTTCAAAAACAGAGGACTTACAGAAGACATGACCCTCAACCAGTAAAACCTCATCATACAAGGAAACACCCCCTTGAAGGGGCGCTACCATGACAATTCTCTTCTACTTTTTAACGTTTTAAATGCATTTTACTGTTCATTCCTCACTATAAAGAATCTCAAAGCGGTATTTTGATCCGTTCATGCATTTAAGAATAATCCTCTAAAAACCTGACCCTCCAGGATTTCGCAATGTTGCGATTACAACTATTAACGCAAAATCAAGGAAATCTTGCGACTTGTTGCACACCTTGCCACTTTTTATTTTCAATGCAACTTTCCTGCAACTTTCACCAATCTACCGTGACAACCGTCATGGATGACGATGCAGCTTCATGACTTTTTCCCTTCTGACTTTGTTAAAGGGAGGCGTGCTCTCTTTTTATCATCACTCTCTAGTCTATTTCTACTTTTTTTCTCTTCCCCCACACCGCCACATGCGCAAACGCACACGCGGAAGGATGGGGATCTGCTGTGCGGGAGGCGGCAAGGTGGGGTTGCTTTGAGCGTTATTACTAGCACGCACATGGCGGGGTATGGAAGTGCGCTATGTGTGCACGCGGCGGGGGGTGCGCTAAGCGTGCGCTGGTGCAGAGAGGTCTTGGGCTGCGTACAGATGCAGCAGAACATGAATGGATTATGAGACTAGATCAGAGATCTGCGACCTGAGGCTCTGGAGCCACATGCACCTCTTTTCCTCCTCCATTGTCGCCCTTTGGGTTTGAGAAAAAAATCTTTGAATTAATGATGGTTTTGTAGCATTGGTTCATTTACTTTAATTATTTACATTTTGTAACTTACGCTTACATTTTTAACAAAACAGAGCAAAATGATGGTAAAATGTTTAATCTGCTTTCAGAACGGATTATTATCAGAGTGACATCATCTTATTGCATGTTGTAAGAGCTTCTTTCAAAAGATAAAGAAGTTTATTTTATAAAGAAAAACTTCATAAAATAAACTTTTTTTTACTTTTAAATTTAGCTCGGCTGTGTGGATCAGCGGGCTAGGTGAAGGGCTGACACGCAGGAGCCCTGGGTTCGATTCCCAGGGTTGTCCACTGATCCCCACCCAGATTGGGTCCTTAGGCAAGACCCTTGATGCTGCTGCCTAACTGGGTCCCTGTGCCCCTCAAGTACAGGGTTGTGTCAGGAAGGGCATCCGGCGTAAAAACTCTGCCAAATCACTGATGCCAAACAGTGGGTGCTGTTACGCTGTGGCGACCCCGAAAGGGATAAGCCGAAAGTGAACTACTACATTTTATAAAGAAAAACTCCATTGTAAAGATTATTTTAAAGCTATATTTTATTAATAAATGTCATAATGGCCACAAAAACATAAATAAAGTGTATTTTCCTAACTTTGAGATGGGACGTTACGGCTGTGGTTGGATTTTAGTCCATAGGAAACTGGATCATATGGATCTTTTACCGTTAAACCTAGCAGATCCCTGGACTAGATATTGATAATACAAAGGAAGAAATTAGACCAGTGTTTTTCAACCAGTGTGCCGTGAGAGATAGTCTGGTGTGCCACGGGAAATAATCCATTTTCACATATCTAAAACATTTACCATCACAATGGTATCAGCTCTGTGTTCATCCAAACGGCCCTGATTTAACACTGGATAGTTTGGAATATGCAAGATGGTAAAATACATTTTTCTTTGATTCTATAAATGACTAATCAGGATGATGTTACCGCAATCCGGCCGCAACCCTAGCTGCAAACTCAGCTTTTAGAAAAGTCCCTCCCCCTTCAACTCTTTCTGCCAATCACCGTTGAAGGGTTGATCACATGTCATCAATCTGACCAATCAGAAGTGGTTAACGTCCTCACTTCCTTGTTCTGATTCGGCTCATAAAGTCTGTCAGTTCCAACAAAAATAACAGCTAAAGCTCGTGTTTAGCGGTGTAGCTTCCAGCGGGATCCAACGTCAGACAGTTTAAAAAGTGAACAAAAGAATGAAGCTCAGAAACGACAGTATGCCCGGAATCTGCGTGAGTTTATGCACTACATCCCCCACGATGCATTGGGTTAAAGAAGTGTGGTGCGTTGCGGTGGCTGGGGGGCGCGGGACGCCTGGGGATCGCGCCATTTATGTTAGTTACTAAACAGTTGATTGGAGGACCGTCAGTGAACATGACATCCACAGAGAGAGAGAATATTTAATTAAACCTCAAGAATTGTGATGGAAAAATGTAGGGAAGATATAGGGCAGATACACAAAATAAAATGACTCGGAATCGGATCGGGCCCAAAAAAACTTGATCAGGACATCCCTAGAAAAATATTTAACAGAGATGAAAAGAAAGGGAGAGAAAGAGAAAGTGCGTGGGCTGGGGGCTTACACGTGCAGCAGCGCAAGAGCCAAACAGAGAGAGATAACGCAAAACGTAAAGAAAATGAGAGACATTAAAAAAGAAGAAAAAACTGAAACCATTTGACTTTTATTGATAGTATGAAGCAGGGGTAGGGAACCCTGGTCCTTGAGAGCCACCTTCCTGCATGTTTTCCAATATACCCTGCTCTGGCATGTTCTTATTGGCTGGACATACCTGAACCAGGTAATCAGTCATGAGTAGTGTCGCTGCATTTTCTGTATGCGGAAGCAAATCGGTTGCACCGCTCTCCCACATGCGCGAACCAAACGTCACTTCCGCTAAAGCATTTTACGGTCTTCGGACGGTAACAACAATAATAACCTCGTAGGATGTTAATATAGCACTTAAAATGTTTATCATAGTGAAAATATTCACTTATTGTTGAAAAAACGAGATGAAAAAGACACGTTCAGGACCTTACGATCTTGCAGTGACTACAAACGGACTACAAATGTTTTCTTCTTCTGCAGTTTTACATGACGGCAGTTCACTCCCTAAGCTAAGAGGATACAGCGCCACTTCAAGACACTTTATTTTATCCTGTGATCCAAACACGTTATTAACGGTAACTCGGTGGCTTTTTTTCTAACTGTAATCCAGTCAGGAGAAGCTCTCGGTTGTTGAGAAAAACATAAATTCTTGTGATGAAGTAGTTATAATGTTTGGAAATGACTCTGTGGTATAGTGGGTGAAGAGCAGAAGTGACGTTTGGTTCGCGCATGCGGGGTGAGCGGTGCTACCGATTTTGCTTCCGCATACCGAAAATGCAGCGACAAGTAGGGACTCAAACAATTACCTGGTTCAGGTCTGTCCAGCCAATAAGAACATGTCAGAGCAGGGTATATTGGAAAACATGCAGGAAGGTGGCTCTCGAGGACCAGGGTATGAAGGATCAGAGTCTGCAGGAAATAATTCTATATATGTATATATATCCTACATATAATTATGGCTCCATAACTACCCTGTGCAGACACCTGAGAACTGAGAGAATCTTCTCTAAAACAGAGCAGATCATCACTGAGAGAAGAAAGCAGATGACATTCTCAAAGCTGAAACTCTTTTGTCTTTCTTAATGTCAATGTGAATAAAAGTCTTGATTTAGTGGTTTTTGCATAATTTAATTTGTATTTGGGTTGTGGTTGCAGAGTTTTGTGTTGTTCACTTCAAATGCGTTTAAAAAGAAAAAAGCTTAAAATGTATAGAGTTAAAAACTGTGCCTTCCTGCTCTTGGGTGTGGGGGGCCTCTGCGGCGGTCCCGCGTGCCCCGGTCTGGGTGCTCGGCGGGATTGCCCGGCGGGCGGTTTCTCTCCGCGGCTCCGTGGCGGGTGCTGGGGGGTCTTGGCTACAGCTGCTGCCCCGGCGGGGGGTCTTGGCGTGGGGATGGCCGGGCGCTCTTCCCCTGAGTATATTCCATCACCATCCACCTCAGTGAAACATAAACCCTCACCTGAGCACAGGTGTCAGCTCACCTTAGCACTAACCGTTTATGTGACAGAATGAAAGTCTTTATCTGAATGGGTTTGTATGATGGAGTGTGTGAGCTGAAGTTACAGTTGAATCAAGTACATTATGTTTAGTTTAAATGTAGAGACTATTTTGGCCAACAAGTGTGTGTGTAACTATAGAGTGTGTGTGTAGACAGGCCCCGCCCATTCTAGTTTATCACTTAGTCCTGGTTGTTTTATGATGTTGCACACCTCTGTTGCCATCTTCTTCTTCCTCTCCCCCCCACCTCTCCCCCAACCTCTTCCTTTTTTCCGTCTGGTCCAACAACAAAGAAAATATTAAAAAAAATAAAACATAATCAATATAAAATAAAGTTTAGCATTAAATACAACAGGGGTTTATACTCAATAAATCCCTGTTGTGACAGTAAAATCTGCCCAACACAAGAAGCTCTCAGCCCACATCTGTTGACTCAGCTGTTGGACAGGACAAGTTAAAAAAAAAAAAAAAAACGGAATAGTTAATTGTTAGTTTTTTTACCATTAATTTTGTACATTCTATCTGGAAGGGATAAATAACAGCATATACATAATTTACATTTTATATAAATAAAAACATATTTACATCGTGGATTTTGTGCATAATCTTATATAATAGTTTATAATGAATCAAACAAAGCAAAAAACAACCTAAAAATCCATTTGGTAGCCAAAAGAGCCGCTGTTTTCAGAGAGCAAATGCAAAAGAGCTGAATCTCTGAGAAGAGACAGAATTCATCACTATTGTGGAAGGAAACCAGGAAAGACCGTCGTTTTTACTTTGTCTAATAGTTTTGGAAGTATTTTTTAAAAAAGCATTCATAAAAACGGATTATTTAGAAGTATTTTTTTTTTTTTTAGATTTTTTTTTTTTAATCATTCTTTAATGATAATAAAGGTAGACTGTTTTGACGAGATATACATTTAACTTGAGCAAATTGACTAATGATACCGACAATATTTTCAGCAGGAAGTTGTAGTGGAGGGAGGTGTTGAGTTGTTCATGGGAGGGGGGTCTAAAAGAGAATTGAGATTGAGAAACACTGGGTTAAAGTGACAGCACCTCTGCGCTGCATTGATGCTTCCCACGTATATAAAAAAATGTACACTAGATTGTGGAGGGACTGTACATCAATACAGACTAACATTTTTTACCTTTTGGATGCTAGTGTGCCGCAGGATTTTTTTTCATGAGTATGCAGGAAAATAATTTCATGTAGAATCTCCTCCATATGAAACTTATAAACACCAGAGAGAACCTCTAAAATAGATCAGATAAAAGAAACCAGATCAGCTCCTTGTCTTCCTCTAACAACCATTGACTCACCAGTGATGCTTCTGAAATAGATCGAGAGGAAGATTCTGAGGAAAACATGGAGATCTGAGGATTAATCTGATTATGCTTTTTTTTAGGGTTATAATTTTTCCCTGGAAAATCATTTTATTCTAAAGTATAGCATGGATGACCAAAAGTTCATTTTGTGTTTCATGTTTCTATTCAAGTTAAATAAAAGCACAACAACATTATATAAGGTGATGATGAAGTATTTTCCTAGTGCATCTGTCACAATAAGAAGAGTTGTGAAGTTTATTTTATAATTAACATTTTTAGGTGATTTTCAAATAAATATATAGTAAAAAAAACATTGCAACTTTTGTAGCAACTTTTCACAAAAGCCGCCTCAACATCAGGCATTTTAGGCCGCAACAATCCCAAAAATCTGCCCCGAAATCCTGGAGGGTCTGAAAAACCTGCACTGTCTGCAGCAGCCCCTCCCATACCCACAAAAACGAGCGGTTGGAAACGTGCTGACTTAAGATCGATGCCAACAGCTCCCTCCAGGAAGAGTCTGTGCTGCAAGCTCCGCCCCCAGACTACGACGAAAACACACCCACCTTCTCCACTAAGCTGTGACAGGAGATAACTACCTTCCTGTACCAGGAATCGCTCCCGGACCCATCTTTCAATGTAGTTTTGCTTCGTTTCCATTCGGACTGAACTTCTGTTCTCTCCGAGATTCCTCAGTCTGAATATGAAATGAACTGAGAGCGGAACAACTGAACCAAAAGGGCCACCGTACCCGACAGCCACATGATGTAAACACGTTAGAAATGAAGTGATCGGTGAGCTGCGGACAAATGTAGAGCATTAGATTGTCATGTTATCCAAAGGAAATAATTAGTCCAACTGTTTACCTGTTAGAACGTTTATTTTAACACCAATTCAATTCAATTTTATTTATATAGCCCAATATCACAAAGAAAATTGCCTCATTGGACTTCAAAATATGAACAAAAACTAAGACTAAATAAACTGGTTATCCCTGCCTGTAGACCCTCCCTCCCGGTAAGGAAAAACTCCTTAAAAAAACCTGAGTCAGGAAAAAAGAAGAAATCACCAAAAAACGTATAACTCTCTTTTCTGTGTCTTGTTACTCGGTGTGAGCGGGCTGCTGCCGTGACGTCATCTTAAAGCTCTATTGTAGTTCCAACAGAATTCTCTTAAAAACAATGTCATAAAACCAACAATGAGACACGGAAACTCATTCAAATGTGGTCGGATGAATTCATTCTCAATAAAACAACTTTTAACGGGATCCACCATGATTCTACTGACGTGTCTTTTAACGTGTGTACCTGTTGTGTGAGAAGTGAATATGGCCTTCATACAGACGTTCAAAATCCACCAGCAAAACAAAAAGTTTGAAAAAGGGAAGAATCCAGACAAGATTCTGCAGACCGCAGCGCATCGGTCTTTCTCTTGACTGAGGAGATCTTTAGTCACGTGGTTTTGTTTACAAATGTTGATCATGCTGGAGAGGCTGAGGAGGCAGGCTCAGTGCGAAATGACCGCTCATCTCGCAATGAGCCTGCCTCCCGATTTCACTTCAGGGTATTAAAACGGGACACGAAAATGACTCATATTTCGTAAGTAATTTGTTATTTAGTGTTCACAATGTAATATGTGTATAGTTTACTCTGAATGGCTGAAGAAAATCATGGTAGGGCCCATTCAACCCTTCCACTCTCTTTGGGTCCAGATGACTTCACCCACATATTGATGTGTGATTCCTTCCATGACAAATGTGGACAAAGGTGGACAGGATTTTATTTCTGCCATGGACATTAGTGAAACTCAAAAATCAATGATAAAGAAAAGTTCAGCCCACTGTCTTGTGGGGTCCAGATGACCCTACTTTTAATGGAAACAACATAAGGCGAGTGGAAGGATTAAATAGTAAAAGACTAAATCAAACCCAAATGAAGTTACAAAAAAAAACACCTAAACCTACATTACCAATAGAGTTAAAAGGACATGAGTTGCTCTTGCACTTTAAATTTAACACATTTTAACTTAACTACACATAACAAAATAACACAACAAAAATTAAACAGAATGAACAAATATCCACCACCCCACCCCCTTGAGTCTTCTTGGTTCAGCTAGGAGATCAGCTCAGCGATCGTTCGATCGTTAGGTGAGAAGAGGCTTCGCTCAACCGGATTAGTTGAGCTTACTCGAACAGAGCGAAGAAACAGATTGCCCTAAATGTTGTAAGATTTTACATAGATACAAAACCAGACAAGTTTAGTTCAATGAACTTGAAACAAAGTTAATACATTTGTCAACAGGAAATGATGCTAGTAAAGTATATGTACTGAAATATGCAGTTATAACTTATAACCATAAGTACATTGTGTTTTCAAGAAGGTAGAATTTCCCAACTGGAAAGCCCTGGTTTCCTGCATGCCAGCCCTGTACTTCACCAACTAAGCTATCCATCTACTCATTTCACTTTTACCGCAAAAGAAATAAAAATCCTTATTTTTGATAATTTTTTTTTAATTATCTACTTCTCAACTTTTAGTGGTTAAGTCCTTCACGAGCTCTGACTGTTTTAATACCTTAAAAAACTGTACAAAATGTTTCAAAACAGAGCAAGGAAAAAGTCCTATGAAAGCAGAAATGATTTCTGAACAACAACTGTGGTGATGGACAATAGTTACGAATGGTTGGTCACTACATCAAAATTCCCCTCAAATCCCAAAGGAGAAAGAATGTTTACATTTTAAACATCAAGAAAAACAAACAAACAAAAAAAGCAATACTTACTTATTGCCTATTTTTGGCTAACAACCAGTGCTTTCGGGCTGCACGGTGGTGCAGTGGTTAGCGCTCTTGCCTCACAGCACGAAGGCCCCGGTTCAAATCCCGGCTGGGACCTTTCTGTGTGGAGTTTGCATGTTCTCCCCGTGCATGCGTGGGTTTTCCCACCGTCCAAAAACATGCTTCATAGGTTAATTGGTGACTCTAAATTGCCCCTAGGTGTGAATGTGAGAGGGAATGTGTGTGTGATTGAGGCCCTGTGACAGACTGGAGACCTGTCCAGGGTGAACCCCGCCTTCACCATTCAGTAGCCGGGATAGGCTCCTGCACCCCCGCAACCCCGGAATGGACACAGCGGTCAGAAAAATGGATGGATGGAACCAGTGCTTTCAAAGTCTGGGGAAAAAAATAGGATTGAAAAGCAACTTTTATAAGCAATGAATATACAATTTTACAATGAGAAACTCATCTTAATACAAACTCTGATGCAAATGCAAAAAATTGTGAGAAACACTATTTAATTGTGGTGCAGCGATATGGTGGTTGACTCATAATTGGAAGATTGCGGGTTCGATTCCCGTGTCGAAGTGCCCTTGGGAAAAACACCTAACCCCGAATTGCCTCTGGTGGGAGGTTGGTGCCAGTGTTCATCAATGGGTGAATGGGTCTGTGACTGTGAAACTCTTTGGGCCCTCAAAGGAGGGTAGAAAGCGCTATACAAGTATACGCCATTAAGCATTTTCTTTCCTGAGACATTTTCTGTCTTTGAGGCTCCTCCTTTTTCTCCTTGTGGGTGGTTGACTCATAATCGGGAGATTGCGGGTTCGATTCCCGTGTCGAAGTGTCCTTGGGAAAAACACCTAACCCCGAATTGCCTCTGGTGGGAGGTTAGTGCCAGTGTTCATCTATGGGTGAATGGGTCTGTGCCTGTGAAGTGCTATGGGCCCTTGAGGGACGGTAGGAAGCGCTGTACAAGTATACGCCATTTACCAAAGGGCAGAATTAGAGCTGAAAAAAATGTTTATTTTAATTCTTAACGTCTCTTATGGTATGTAAATGGCTCTCTGGGGGAAATCGTTGTTTTTGACGTTCAGAAAATGGCAGACCAGTTTCCATCAAAGACAGTTTTGATATAAACTCCGCCCACTTTTGCAGGAACTGAAGAGCAGAAGTGATCTCTACTTAATATATTTAGAAACACTTAAAACTCATCTTTAATGTTTCAAACAACACGTTTATTTAAGTAATGATACAGAACTATAAAATTTAATGAATGAATACTCAACAGAGCCTCGTCTTGATCTGACTGTAGTGTGGATGGCTCCTCTCAAGTGAGGTGTCTTAATAAAGTCCCCCTGTGATGTTTATTTTAAGAAAACATTTTCAGTAGTTTCAATTATGATTATGAATTTTTTACCCCAAATCCTACAACCCAAATGTCTTAAAAAGCCATTTTTCATGTTGATCTGAAGCCTCTGTTTCCAAAATCTCCTCTGAAGGAGCGTGGCTTTGGAGCTGAGCTGAGTAGCTCCGCCCACGATCCCCTCTGTCTCATTATGATAGCTCTGTTTCTCGCTAGCGTATATCAAGTGAATCAAATGTAATAATTTGTCCAGTAGATTTTTTTTCATCTACTAGCCAGGCTTGGCTGGTTGGTCACTGGTTTTGAGACTCCAAACTTTGAGCAAAATTATTTTCCAGGCTGCTGGTACCAAAATGCTCCTCTGGATGCGTGTAGTGTTTGTCTTTATGAGAGCTCAAGCTAGTGGGAGTTCACAAAACACCTGCTGCATTAAACATTTTTACAGCTTGTATTTAGTTACACTTTGTGTTCGATGTAGTAGTAGTAGTTCACTTTCAGCTTATCCCTTTCGGGGTTGCCACAGTGTAACAGCACCCACTGTTTCGCATCAGTGATTTGGCAGAGTTTTTACGCCGGAAGCCCTTCCTGACACAACCCTGTACTTGAGGGGCACAGGGAACCATTTTGTGTTCGATAGAGTTTCCAAAGAAAATGTTAAAATGAAATAGTTTATGTGGAATGTAATGTCATTTGTAATTTTTGCAACAAAAATTAATAAAACATACCTTAAAAAATGCAGATCTTGTCCCTTCCCTTGGAAAACTCAATTTCTCAGGTAGAGTTTGGGTGGAATCTTTAACATTTGGGCTAGAAATCTCAGGGTAACTCGCGATGCTATGTGATTCACAATACATCGCCCATGCTACCAAAGGATCACGGTAAGGCAAAATAATGCAATTATCCCAAAATATCACCATACCACCTCTAAAACTAATGTTTTACCAGATTAAAGGGTCACCAAACAGGGAAGTTGGAGGCTTATTTCATTCTCAGCCCAAATTTGAAAAATGCCCAAAACAGGGCGGGGCTAGTGGAGCCAGACTGAGCGGCAGAGGTGTGGCTTAGATCTATGATAGACTGTTGGGATATGTACCATATACTGGGTCTTCAATATATAGAGTGAGTTGTCTTTGTTATGTTCAATTAAAATACAAGCCCCCCAAAAATGCGGAGAGTGGCACCGGGCAAATTGATGCAAGTTTCTCCACAGAACTTGCCTGAACAGAACTGCAATGCAAAAGATTAAAAAAAAAATGTAGTTTCCTCTTTTTCATGATAGCAGATTTTCACAAGTGTTTTCTTATCCATTTATTTTATTTATTCTTTGCATGTGTGTTAGAGAGTGTTATTATTTTGTTCTTTGTACAGCACTTTGAGGTGTTTTTAATAGGATATGGGCTTTTTTACTTCACTTTGTCAAGTTTGTAAGACAGTCATACCATTGAACTTCATCGATCAATCCTTCTCCTTTCTGGGCTTGGGTAATCAGCATTTACAAGCTCAGTTCTATAGATTCTTGCCCAAAGGAAAAATCTGTTCATTTGACAGCATTGTGTTGCAGTGTAACCTGTAACACTAGAAGGTGCAGTTTTTGCACTATTTACAGCTTCATTTTTTTCATTTCATTTCTTTCATTTTGAGCCATGTTTTGTGGAAATGGGTTAAAAAATGACGGAGATAGCCTAATTTTTGCGGTTGATGTCTGCATGTCTTACATTGAAACAGCTGTGTCTGCATTGGTAAAATGCCACTAGCATAAAAGCTAACGTGTTAAAAAACAAAGAATCCAGAATGAAACGTTCTTTAAATCCATCAGCAGGACAGAGTTTGCTGGATATAATACTAACTGGACTCAACCTCTGTTCCCTAACTTCCAAGTCCACCGGAAAGTTGTGTAAGCCAGTAGATTTTTGACAACTGAAGGCAATACACCAGGCTACGAGCCACGCTAAAGCTAACTGTGGCTGCATTTTCTGTATGCAGAAGCAAAACGGTTGCACCGCTCACCCCGCATGCACGAACCACACGTCACTTCCGCTCTTCACCCACTATACCACAGAGTCATTTCCAAACATTAAAACTCCTTGATCACAAGAATTTATGTTTTTCCTCAACAACCGAGAGCTTCTCCTGACTGGATTACACAGTTCGAAAAAGCCACCGAGTTACCGTTAATAACGTGTTTGGATCACAGAATAAAATAAAGTGTCTTGAAGTGGCGCTGTATCCTCTTAGCTTAGGGAGTGAACTGCCGTCATGTAAAACTGCAGAAGAAGAAAACATTTGTAGTCCGTTTGTAGTCACTACAAGATCGTAAGGTCCTGATCCTGAACGTGTCTTTTTCATCTCGTTTTTTCAACGATAAGTGAATGTTTTCACCGTGATAAACATTTTAAGTGCTATATTAACATCCTATGAGGTTAATATTGTTGTTACCGTCCGAAGACCGGAAAATGCTTTAGCGGAAGTGACGTTTGGTTCGCGCATGTGGGAGAGCGGTGCAACCGATTTGCTTCCACATACAGAAAACGCAGCCACACTAACAACCGACCAAAAACAGAATCACAGATGGGCGGGGCTTTTATACTGGAGCTCAGACCATTGTGACGTCACACTGCTCAGAGTTACACCAGTTAACCAATCACAAATTTCAACTGCAATACTTTGTTTCAACCTGTAGATGGCAGCACACAGACAGTGTTTGACAATATTTTCATGTATTAAACAAGTTTATTTTAATTCATTATTCATTCATCTTCCAGACCGCTTGTTCCCTTTCGGGGTCACGGGGGTGCCGGAGCCTATCCCGGCTGCTGAAGGGCGAAGGCGGGGTTCACCCTGGACAGGTCTCCAGTCTGTCTCAGGGCCTCAATCACACACATTCACTCTCACATTCACACCTAGGGGCAATTTAGAGTCACCAATTCACCTATGAAGCATGTTTTTGGACGGTGGGAGGAAGCTGGAGTCCCCAGTGAAAACCCACGCATGCACGGGGAGAACATTCAAACTCCACACAGAAAGGCCCCAGTTGGGAGTCGAACCAGGGCCTTCGTGCTGTGAGGCAAGAGCGCTAACCACTGCGCCACCGTGCAGCCCGTTTATTTTAATATATTGAAAATTTGGCAATGACCTAAAGAAAGTACTTTTAAAGACCCATTTATAGAGATAAAAAGCCAAAAAAAAAATAAATAAAAACAAAATACTTGCATTTGATCTGATTAGAACCAGAATACACTCTGCAAAACTGTAAAATGAAGTACCTAAGTAAGGATGGGATTATATAAATTAGCTTCTTTCCACTCCTTTTCAACTAATGAAACTCTTCTTGACCTTATATAATTAGTATGATATTTAACGAATTAAATGTGACATAAGTGTGTTTTGTTTTCTATTTTCTAATCAAGGGATTTCATTATTTCTGGAATGAGTTTGAAATATTTCTGTGTTTTGTCCTGTATTTTTCACAATCTATAATCAACCAATCAATCAAAAACAGCCCCCTCTTTTTCACCTTAAACATAATTAACATCACTCAGTCTGCCTACCTCCACCCATCTTTGTCCTTTGTTCAGGCCTCAATCCTGGTCTGCAGCCTCATCACCTCTCACCTGGAGTGATACATTATGTTTGGTCTTCCTTAAAGAACACTCCAGAAACTTCAACCAGCTCAAGCTATTATAACACAAACATCCAACACATCACACCTGTTCTAGCGCAGTTCCATTGTTTCCCCATCACAGATCAGACGCACAACATACTGCTCCGAGGATATACATCCCTCCTGATGCTGCCTTGCACACCCTCCAGACCTTGTTGAACTTGCTACATCCTCCTCCTCATCCTCATGCTTGGTTGTTCCTTACTCTTCATCTTATCACCTGATCTTCGAAACATTGCTTCACTCCCCCATTTCACAAAACTCACCTTTTTCAACATGCATTCTCTCCCCAAACTTTAACGCACAACCTATTTTAATGTTGTACATTTCTAGCTATATTTTTAGTGCTGCTGTGTTTTTAACTGTTTTGTACAGCAATCTTGGTTTGCAAGAAAGGTACCAGACAACTATACGTGCTTATTGTTAATAACATAGATGTATTTACCTGATATACAATTTATTCTTGAGTGTGTACTTCTGTGAACAGACACGTCTAATGATATGTGTCATCAGGTTTAGCCAAAGCCAGTGTCAAACCTTTTTCTGAATCACTAATTCAGTTAGTAGTGGAGACATGCGGCGGCGGTGCCTGCGCTAACCTTTAGAGATTACACTGACATTAAAGGCTGCATATGGTGAGTGGGGAGATGCAACCCCCCAGCTCTTCATCTGATGCAAATGTCCTCTCTCACCTCTATCAGCAAAAGTAATTATGGCAAACCACTGTGACATGACTGGCTGTGCAACACAGAGTGAGAGGATCAAGTTCTCCTAGAAATACACCAATCTCTCCTTGTGTAAAAAGGAGACAATTATCTTTTCTTGTGAGGAGGTGTCGATTAGGGAGGATCCATCGACCCTCTTCCCCGTTCTCTCTGCTCCTCGAAGTGAAGATTTTCAGTGCCAGCAGTCTTGAGAGACTCCTTCAAGTCCTTCATAACATGCTCGAGGCCTCGGATGTGCACAGTTGTCTCTCTGGGCAACAGAGTTTCATTAACATAACTGTAAATGTGTTTGGACCAGATTTCATCATTTACTTTTCACGTCAATGCCCAAATATCAATCTGCTGTGCACTTTAGCCATGCCATTGCTGCACAAGTCAAAGGAAGTCACTTCATTTGGTGCCTGATCAAAACATTGCATGTGTTGGAACTCAACCACATGGACATTGTTAAAATATTAATGAAGTTTAAGATAGACTTGTATAGTGGTGCATGTAATTAAAGTGCCAGTACTTCTGGTTGTACTGGCTCGTGCTGCAGGGAATGCTGAAGCACAGTCTAAATATCAAACACATAACATCCATAATAACCAGTGTTTACATGGGTGTGAATACTAAAATTTCAAAACAAATATTTCTGTGAAAGAAATACTTTTGTGATATGTGAACATAAGCTGATATGTTTTTCAAAGAGGAACCGATAACTTTCTTATGTGGCTGTGCAGGTGGCCATCACAAAGAGCCTGATACTGAATTACTTTAAAGCACCAATAGATTGAAAGTATAGCTCTTTGATCTCCTTAGTCTTGGTGTGGAGTCGGCACCGACCCATTTTAGTTTTTAATTGCATAAAAGAAACAATTAAAATTATTTGATTCCATCAAGGCTTTTTGACTTTGTCAGGACCTTAATTTTAACAAAATGCAGTATAAAATACAGTATAAAAAATGGCATAAATGTCATAAAATAATGTTAAAACCAATATTCAGAGCCAAAACTAAAATCATTTGTGAATTTCAGTCAAAACACCGATATCCACCACCTCTCCTAATCAGGTGAGCTTTAAGGAATGCTCATTTGTCACTTTTTGCCACACATGCATATAACAGACATACAGAGACTTGCCTCTATTTTAGCTTTCTAATACATTTTGAAGATGCAAGTGGTTTCCATTAGTTTGATTTGTTTGGTTGGTTATTTGTTTGGGTTTAAATGTGTTTGGATTAAAGTTCTCACTCTTCTTCATTGTGATTCATCTACTGGCAGACAAATAGACCCATGAACTTCTTTGCTTTCCAAAACTGTCTGAGCTGGAATCTGGATCTAAACTGTACGGCTGGAAAGTTACTCGCCATTGCACTAGCTGCGTTTACATCTGCAAAATGTCCTTGATCAGATCAAAGATCAGATTAGAATAGAACTGTGCACATGGACCTGGAAAACTTTATCCGATTGTGACAAATGTTTCCATTCACCACACAGTTGATCAGAAGAAATCATGTTGACATGCGCAGAACTGTCTAAAATACTGGAAACTGTTGTAGAAGAAGAAATAATGAGTTCCGTTGTAAACAAACAAAGATCAACCATCGGTATAACCCACCTGTCTTGATCAGAAAGAAATTTGGATCTGAAAGAGTCTGATTGGGCCAGAGTATTCTGAATGGCGTGTTTACATGACACATTTCTGTTCTGATCAGGCGTTTATTCCCATTACTTGGGGCCATGTAAACATAGCTACTGTATATTTTAGGTTGGGGATTTGAGGAGCTGTAAAGGTGCTTTCACACCGAACGCCATTCGTGGGACAGGTGGCCAGCTCCAATGTTAATCAATGGTAAAGACGTGCTCTGAGGAGAACTAAAGTCACACGGCGCAATTTGAGTGATGGCGCAGCGCGAAGGTCTGCCATTAGCTCGATTTGAATGGTGAGGCGCAAATGGGGCGGCACAGCCAAAATGTAAATACCTGAAGTTTGACAGGTTGCTGTGTCGCATCCGCCAATCAGAACTTCAGCTTCGGGACGTGACATTTTCCGTGACTCAATCAGCAGGTAGAATATTAATCCAATACGAGCTTTTTGTCTCTGTCACAGTGCTGCAGCCAACCCCAGCAGAGCTCGCTCAATGCGCTGGGAGAGAGACAGCCTGCTCGGATCCCCTGAACTGTGATGTTTTACTTATTTTCCTCAAGACCATAATAAAAAAGAACCCCCCCTCTCCCCTCACCGGTTTAACATGGGACAGCCTTAAAACTCAGTCACAAGCCCAATTACTGCCAAAGCGGCTGTCATCCAGACACACCTCAGGAGAGAGAGCCCGATTGGAGGTGTGGGGCGCTCGAGGCCTGGCTACATCGGCGTGCATTCGGGGGCTGCTTTCTGTGGGGGTCTATCCAAACGTGTGTCCCAGAATTTCGGACTTCCTCGCGCGTTTGCATGGACTTTTCATTGGGGGTGGCCACTGGAATGTGCACACGCAGCTGCAGTCTCATGCTTAGGATCACGTTTGACAGACGGTGACCAGTGGATTTGGCGCACAGTGAAAGAGGGGCAGGCCGCCAGTTTGCAGCTCGGAGGTTGAGAGCCCTGATTTAATGAAAAATGAAAATGTGTTGATTTGGGAAAATGTAGGCATTATTTTTTATTACTGAAGTACCAAAATTGACATCAATTAGGAATGAAACAAAACCAAAGAACCGCTTTGGCACCGGAACTGGCCTCATCGAGACATTAAAAAAGGAAAAAGATCTTCTACTATTATTCCCCCCCTCGGATTAATATGAAACAGAAAGCCTACAACCTCAGGGACAAAGACATAGAAACACAGCAGAAGCAGCGTTCATACAGTCACAGCCCCGTGTACCGGGAACATATTTTAATAATATTAAAGGATACTGCTTTTGATAATTTTGTAATAATGATCCAAACTCAAACATGGAGGTATGATTACCGATGTTTTATTTACAATAAACAAACCTTATCACATTATATGTGTCTATTCTTCCATTCATTCTGAAAATGAGATATCCACAGACAAAGCTGGTAGCTTCCCACATGGGCATGGTGTCAGAAACACTTTTTTTTTTTTTTTTTAAACTTGTCTTGTCCAACAGCTGAGTCAACAGATGCGGGCTGAGAGCTTCTTGTATAGGGCAGATTTTACTGTCACAAAAGGGATTTATTGGGTATAAACCCCTGTTGTATTTCATACTAAACTTTATTTATATTGATTATTGGATTATTGGGACGGCCGGAAAAAAGGAAGAGGCCGGGGTGGGGGGGGTGGCAACAGAGGGAAGCAACATGATAAAGCAACCAGGACTAAGTGACAAACTAGAATGGGCGGGGCCTGTCTACACACACACTCTATAGTTACACACACACTTGTTGGGAAAATAGTCTCCACATTTAAACTAAACATAATGTACTCAATTCAACTATAACAGCAGCTCACACACTCCATCATACAAACCCATTCAGATAAAGACTTTCATTCTGTCACACAAACGGTTAGTGCTAAGGTGAGCTGATACCTGTGCTCAGGTGAGTGATTATGTTTCACTGAGGTGGATGGTGATGGAATGTACTCAGGGGGAGAGTGCCCGGCCATCCCCACGCCAAGACCCCCCGCCGGGGCAGCAGCTGCAACCAAGACCCCCCAACACCCGCCATGGAGCCGCGGAGAGAAACCGCCCGCCGGGCAATCCCGCCGAGCACCCAGACCGGGGCATACGGGGCCACCGCAGAGGCCCCCCACACCCAAGGGCAGGAAGGCACAGGAACACGGAGAGTGCAGGCCCCAGCCCAGGTACGAGCCAGGGCCCCCCAAGGGCAACCCACCCCACACTCCAGACAACCGCCTGCCCCCACCGCGAAAGGTCCAGGGGGGGAGCAGGGAAGGGGCCGCCCACCCCCGCCGAGCAGAGGGGAACCCAAGAGAAACGGAGGCCCCAAGGAGTGATGTAAACAAGGCCCGACCAGGCACACCCACTGATGGAGTTAAGGAGAGGACTAGTTCTCGAGAGCAAGGACCGGAACACGCACCACCGAGACCTGGACACCCCCCGGCTCCGATGTAGTTTGATCCCCTGCTAGATCTTAAATCTTGGGGATCCCACTCCCGGTGTGGGGAGGAGACTGCCTGGCCCAGGGGACCGGCACCCAAGAGACTAGACCACCAGGCCGAGATTCCCCGCCCCAGCGGCCCTACATGTCTATGGTGCGGTTAAAATTGGCAGGAGGGGCACTGAAAGAAACACATTTTTTGACAAGTGGCAAGCAGTGAATTCGGCACGCACGCGAAAGAGGGGCGGGGCACGCACATTTTTTTTGCGTGAATCGTGTTTGGTGTGAAAGCACCATTGGATAGTGGGAAAGAGTGTTAACGGGGAGGGACAGGGGGCCGGGGATATTCTGCACCAACGGTTTCACTGCCCACAGCACACGGTGAATTTCTAATAAAGTCTTGCCGCTCTGCAGAAACTATGTCATAAAAAACAAGACAGACTTTTGGGGGGGGGGGGCTAAAAATGACATAATGATAATGAAAAGACTATTGGGGATGCTTTTACTGTAAGTGAAAAGACGATGACATAGGGTCTTTAAAGTCACTGTGTCTTTTAGGGAGCAATAACTGGCTCTATCTTTGTCAAATGAGGTGTTTTTTTCTTAGTAAATATTAAAAAATGCTTGTTTTATGTGTAGTGTGTGCTTCAATGCTGGGCAGAGTTTTCCTCAATAGCTTTTCACCTCAGTTGTTTTTTTAGTTCCGTTTCTGTTACCCTGATCTAGCAGACAGAGAGGATCTGCAGCCTCACAGCTGAGCCTGCAGTGCAGAGCCACTGAGCTTCAGTGCAGATAACTTCTGACCTTCTGGCAGCCGCAGCTGCCTTTGTCATACAATTCAACTGGGCTTTGTGCCCAAAAAAGTTAACCTGCATGAGTGTCAGCTACTCCACAGCGAGATCCCCTTCACCTCAGGGTGAGCCCCACTCCATTATCCTCCATACTCATGAGACAGGAGGTCATTGCTTTTCTATTGTTGGGATTCTTTTTGATCTTTAGCAGTACCTATGTGTGTACAACTTCAGCTCATGCTTTAGAATTCATTATTGCAATTATATTCATTAAAGTACTTGTCTGGCGTTGCTACTTTCTAAATATTCCAATCCAAAGACCATGTCTTGTTCAGATAGCCTTCATGTTTTTATGTGTCTCTCAAGATGCAAAAACAACTAGCTTATATAACTGACATTAACAAGCTGATTTGCCTTGACTGCATCAAAAGCTCACTTTGTTGCTTCAAAGGAAATTCTAGATCCATCTGGGATTTTCTTCTGCTGATTGTTACCTCGTTTTAATTCCCATAATTTTTTCTTCAGTTTTTTTATTGCAATATTCAGACATTATCAGCAACAACCAATGCAATTCAAATGCACTAGTAGCTTTTGTGTTTTTGAAAAAAATACGTTTCTAATCAGTTTTGCACTCTATTTTCACAGCTGATGTAGACATGTGTATGTTTGTGTCTTCCTGGGTGTGCATAGCATCCCGATAAGACTTGAGCTGGCTGGGGTTGACCCTTCCCCTCTCCTGATAAAAGATCAGACACCTTTGAGCCTTTTGAAATCTCGAAAACAGAAACAAAAAAACAGGCACGAATAAAAACTTATTTAGGCTATGTACCAATCAAAGACATTTATATTCCATCTTCTTGTTCTATAGAAAATGTTTAAATGAAATTTAGCTCAAATGAAAAAAAAGCTGAAAGGCAATAATATATTTACAATTCTAGTACCAGATAAAGGCAGACCATAAATGAATGGTCTATGTTTTAAGATTATGTCAAGACACACTAAAATAAAAGTTGCATTAAGCAAGACATAGGAGTTAGAAGTAAGTTCGTCAGTCAGTACGGCTGCCAGGATAAGTCGACAACTAATAAGTTAAGTTAATAAGTTAACTAAGTTATTTGTCAACTATTTCAATTGTTGACAAATAACTTAATAGTCATTACTTTATATTATGTAGAGTGTAGTTAAGTTGAACAAAGTTATGAGCGTTCAGCACCAAAAAAATGCACTTTTGTTATATTTGATTCAGTGAGACCAGAACTTTATCATTTGTGAAAAAACAGATCCTCGTTTGAGATGCAGACCTCGTTTGATTTCATCTTATTTCAATATCAGAAACTAATGAAGGTGAGAGGCTGCATGATTCATTCAAATTTTACGGAAATATCATCGTAATTGTCTTTATTTTGAGTTGGTTTAAAGTTTATGATGGTTAAGATGTGTGCTTTACATCCAGTTTGTGCATGACCTGATTAGTCGACTAATTGGAAAAAATAATTGTGATTAGTCGACTATTTCATCATTTCTGTCAGCCCTATCAGTCAGTCAGACGTTACCATTTGCATTTACAATAATTTTAGATCTTGTTTTTAACACACTACACATTGGAAGCATCAGTCAGACCCTTCAGGACTTTGCAGCAGATATTTATGATTGTTGCACCCTAAAACAGCTGATGTTCCAGCAGCTTTTGTGAAAAGTTGGGACAAATTGTAATTTGTAGTTTACTTTATTTTTTTTAAGAAGCACTTCAAAAATGTTAATTATTAAATAAACTTCACATTTTCATACTACAACTCTTTTTATTGTGGCTTTTCCATTTGGACAGGGGTCAGCAAGTGGAGCCACATGTGGCTCTTTTATTAAAAAAAAAAAAAAAAAAAGGTTTCTAAATGTTAAAAAGCAATTATAACGTCAGAAGTGAGAAAGTTGTAAAAGGAAAAAAGTAAACTAACTCAAACTTTAACTTATTTACAAACAGATGAAGGACAATACGTATCAGAAGTCAAACTACAGCATTTTGACACATTTTTGTGCGTCCCGTCCTGCACTACAAACAAACAAATGGATGGATGTCAATAAGCACAGCCAGCATTAAGGTGCACCAGAATATTAAGTGGATTTTCTCTTTTTGAAAAAAAAAAAGGAATTTTGAGCATGTTTGAAAATATGTCAGGGGTTCCTTAATTAGCTCGGAGTTCATTTTGGTTTGTTAGATTTATAATTCTGGCAGAGAAGCACTAATTAACTATTATTAATTAATCGCAGCTGATATTACACTTGCTGCTACTATTTTTGCTGCATTGAGATATGAGACAGGGTGTCTTTTATTTTGAAAGGAACTTTTGTAAGAATGAAAAAAGGCTATTTTCTTTCAAATTTGGTCTGTTATTCATGCAAAATGAACAACAGTTAATTTCTGTTTACCATTATAGGAACAACATCACAAATACAAATCCGTGTCTTATTTTTTCAATGGGTAAAGGAAGACTTTGTGGCTCCTATTGGGTTGTAGTTAGTGAGAAATCAACCCAAATGGCTCTTTCAGAGCTGAAGGTTGCAGACCCCTGCACTAGGAAAATACTGCATTATCACCATGTACAATGTTGTTGTGCTGTCATGTGAAACCCTAAAGGAACTTCTGGTCCTCTCTGTTCACCATAACCTAAATATGTGTGTATTAATTTGAATGAATGAATGAATTAAATCGTTTATTTCAAGCAATAATAGTTTAAAGCAAGTAATAATACATGAAATAACATATCACATAGTAAATCCCAACTAGATCACTTGAAAGGGAGTGGAAGGAAGTAAACTTATATAATCCCACCGTGGCTCGACCATACCATTTTCTCTACATGGATTTTCAATATCCGGTTCAGGACTTAATATCAGATATTTATACTCTACAATCAATCAAATCCTTTATTACTCCCACAATGGGGAAATTCTCTCAGTGGTGGGCAGCAGCCGCTGGATGGCGCTCTATCGCCCAGAAAAGGCACATGAGGGTACAGGAAAGATGTCAAAAATCAAGTATCTTCCCCCCGTGTCGCAGAGGGCGGCATGAGTTAAAAGTACAAGCAAAAATACATCAACATTGAAGCACATTAATTTCACGAGACGAAAAGGTCCACAAACTGACTCCCACATGTCCAGCCTGGTGGCAGCTGTACGCGGTCGCACAGCGCTCTAAGGCACAGTCGAGGGGGGCCTGGAGGGAAGAGTCACCAAGGCGTTGAATTCGTGGTGAAGGTCATGGGCAGGGGAGGAATGCAGATTACCATGACGACGGGCTCAGTTTCTCACACCTTCAGCGGAGTTGTTTTGGTACAGTTGGGGAGCGTTCCTGATTAGAGATGTTTGTTTGCTCGCAGACAGACACAGCTTCTGTCTGCCTGCTGAAGTCCAGGTGCTGCGTTATGGCGGAGAAATTCACAGATCTGGTCAATTTTCTTGATTCCCTCCAAGTCGAGCCGACACTTGCTCCATGATGGTTTCCAGCCTTCCAAGGGAAACTTTGATGCGATACACGCGGGCAGACAGAGCATCGATCTTGGCCTCCAGTCCATTAAATTTCTCAGTCTGAGTCTGTACGTCTCTCTGCGTCCCAGCGCAAAGCACTCCCAGTCCGCCTTTGTCTGAGAGCCACTTCGCCACGTTCCGGTACATCCAGGTTCCACCAGTTCCAATCAGCAGAAAGCCGGAGACCAGTAATCCAATGATGTAAACATCTTCAACATCTTCCAGACAGAGTTGCGACAGGCAGAAAATTCTCCATTTGCCCCAAGGATCATTCACATATCCAGCCGCAGACGTGCCCCCTGGGCAGGTAGGATCCGCTTTCCCACCTCGCATGGTGGAATAAATTTGGTCAATCGCATTCGCAGCCCAGCAGATCAGATCCATATTTCTTGAAAGTGAGAAAAACTGAGAGTAGTCACAGTAGGACTGGGGAGACGAGACAAAGAGCCTTGGTAGGGAGATAGATAAGGGAGCTCAGAGAAAAAGCGTCCGCTCTTGGTGAGTGCCGGAAGAGATAGATTTAGTTTATTAAGGATCATTAAGATCAGTGATATAATCAATGTAGCCATGAGGGGGCCCAAGCCAAGGTCTCATTGTGCCGGTCCCAAGCACGGATTAATACAGAGGGTTGTGTCAGGAAGGGCATCCGAAGTAAAATCTTGCCAAATCAAGTATGCGAATCAGACCTACGAAATCCATACTAGATCGGTCGAGACCCGGGTTAACAACGACCGCCATCGGTGCTGTTCACCGACAGGGTGCCGGTGGAAATTGGACTACTGTTGGTGGAA
>NC_050517.1:1971579-1977008 GCF_002922805.2 Oryzias melastigma
AGGCCCCAAGGAGTGATGTAAACAAGGCCCGACCAGGCACACCCACTGATGGAGTTAAGGAGAGGACTAGTTCTCAAGAGCAAGGACTGGAACACGCACCACCGAGACCTGGACACCCCCAGGCTCCGATGTAGTTTGATCCCCTGCTAGATAAATCTTGGGGATCCCACTCCCGGCTTAGGGAGGAGACCGCCGGGCCCAGGAGACTGGCACCCAAGAGACTAGACCACCAGGCCGAGGTTCCCCGCCCCCCCCGCCAGGGATGGGGTAGGGGGACAAAAGGTCGAAGGTCCCACCTTCCTTGTGTGATGCGTGCGTGTTTGCTTGTTAGAGTGTATGTTTGTGGTGTTTGAGGCAGTGTTAATTTTGTTGATGAAATATTTTCGTCATCGTCTTCGTCAACGACATTATTCATCCAACGAAAACGAGACTAAAATGAAACAAAAACTCCCGCACAGACACGAAAACTTTAACTGAATTGATAGACTTTTTCGTCAACGAATAAAAACGAAAGGAAAATGCTGTTTGAAGACGACATCCAATCATAATGACTGCTGGTGGAGGAGGGCGGGAGCAAATGCAGAGCGATCCAATCAGAACACAGAGCCCTGCAGCCCGCCCGGGAAGACGCTAATTTAATGAATTGTGCCTGTGATATAGACCAAGAAAAGTACATATATGGACACATTTTATATTTAACATGAACCTCAACAAGACGTTGTGTACATTGTGTGGAGCGACCATCACAGGCAAAAACACAAGAAAACCTGAAGTGACGTTTGCAGACAAGCAAGCCTGAAATCCACGCAAAGGTAAAGATGTTTCCAGCGTATTGGGGTGAATCTGAATTCCTCCCCTACCCATCCAACTGTTGTTGCATTTTAAAGAGTAGGATTATCTGACATGGTTGTTTTAAGGGGTTACTCTCGCCAAGCTAATTAGCGCCGGTACTGCTCGGCGGAGAAGCGCTTTTCTTCACGCGGGTGAAGCTCTGAAGCACAGAGGTTTACATTTAAATGTAAGTCTGGCTTTATTGTTTTAGCATGACGTTTGTAAAGTTATAAATCGATGTTGTTGTGTATTTCCGAGCGCTAGCCGCCCCGCTGCTTCTTCAGATCAACAATCAGTCAACGTTTTGATCTCCAACTCCATCACTTCTTACATGACAGTATCGCCATCTTTTGGGCTGGCGGTGGTATTACAGTACACGGAACACATGCTACAGGTTTTTTAGAAAATTACGTGTAAAAAGATACTTTCTTATTGGAAATGGGATGGAATTATAATTATATATATATGTATGTAAAAAAAAAATTTATTTTTTATTTTAATGTGTTTTAAGTTGTTGAAGCTGAATTCGAAAAGTTTGGAAAGCAAAGTGAAGTAAAATGTTTTTTTTTACAATTTAGTAAAATCTTTGCGTGTTATTCATATGATTATTCTTAGTAAATTTAATTAAAATGTGTTATCTTTATTCTATATTTTTGTTGACTAAATATCTACTGTAATTTAGTCGACTAAAATTTGACTAAAATTAATAGAATCAACATGACTAAATTGCAACTAAAACTAAACCCTATTTTAGTCAAAAGACTATGACTAAAACTAAATTAAAATTCTCTGTCAAAATTAACACTGGTTAGAGGTGTGTGTACTAAAGAGTGCAGTTAGAATTGGTGAGAAGGCCTTAACAGGACAACTCCTGATTGCTCGCAGAGATGCCCCGTCACCCTCCCACCAACGGCCCTACATGTCTATGGTGCGGGTAAAATTGGGCTGAGAGGACATCAACTGCTTGCTGGCAGTGATGTCCAAGCACCCCCCCACCAAGGGTCCTAAATGTCCAAGGTGCAAATGAAATCGAGGGGAGGGGCAAATCCATGCAGCGGCCACAGGAGGGGGGCCACTGGCAGGTAGTCCACTCCCCACAGCGCACTGCAATACAGACACCCTCCTCTTCACCCTATTGTTTATATGAGGAAGGGGATATGTTGGGGTCAGTTGGCAGACTGACCCCCGATGGCAGACCCCTGTCCCCCTGCCTCCCCCCCGCGATGGGTCCAAGTTCCCCCAGCCCAGGTGTCCCACCCCTGAGAGCCGACCCACCAGGCACCGCACACCCCACGCCCAGCAAGGAGGGAGGAGCCAAGAAGGAGCCAGTCCCAGGGACAAATCCGAGTCCCCGCCCCCAAACACCTCTCCCATGGGTGCACTGGTCAGGCGCTGACGGGACCTAGGCAGCCGGACCAGCCGCGGCCCCCACCAATGTCTCAGCGGAGAACTCAACGAGCCAGACCCCCCAGGCCCCGTACCTAATGGGACCCCCGCTCCCCACAGAACGCCCCTCCAACTCCTTCTCTATCGATGGCACTCATGTCACCAAGCACACAAAGTGACGGTGAAGCTGTGATAGAAAAATTAAGCCAGACTGATAGATCAGCACAAACCTGTTGCCAGAGAGCCTGGACAGGTGTGCAGAACCACAGTGCATGCATGTAACTGTCAGGTAAGTTACCATCGCAGTGCTCACATATGTCTGAGCTTCTGAGACCCATCTTGAACATCCTCTGACCAGTATAATAAATTCTATGGAGAGTTTTGAATTGGATTAGTTGTAAGTCTGGACTTTTAGTCAGTTTAAAGGTGTTCAGACACATTTCTGTCCAGAAGCTTTGATCTATGCTGCTACTCAGGTCTGCATCCCATTTGGTTATTGGAATTGAAATGTTATTATCTAGGTTGCATAAGAGTTTGTATATTTTGGAGAAAATCTTATTCATTGAAAGTTTAAAGAAAAAGATAACTAGTTCTGGTAATTTTAAGTCATTATCATTGTATTTAACTTTTTTAGTAATTATAGATTTCAGTTGCTGGTATTCCAAGAAGTGATTTATTCCATGTTTATCTTGTAGTTCCTGGGGTGTGATAAATCTTCTATCAATAATTAGGTGCTCTAGAAGTGTTACGCCCCCTGCTTGCCAAGCTGGGAAGTGTAACATCTTTTTGTTTATTAGGATGTCTGGGTTGTTCCAGATGGGTGTCATTTTACACGGTACGACAGAGGACTTGGACACTTTGAGAAAATCCCACCAGGCTGTTAAAGTGGTACTTATGTTAATACTTTGGAAAGAATCATGTTTTTTTATTGTTTGGCTGATAAATGGTAGATCTGACAGTTTGATCTTTCCACACAACTCTTGTTCCAGATCCATCCATGAGTTATTTTCTGGATTATTTCTTGGCCATTTTAAGATGTACTGTAATCTGTTAGCATTAAAATAATTGTTGAAGTTTGGTAATTCTAAGACTCCACATCTTTTTGCAGATTTTAGAGTTTTAAGGCTGATTCTTGCTGGTTTGTTTTTCCAGAAAAGCTGGATACGGCGGAGTCTAATGTTTTAAACCATTTTAGTGGAGGTTGTGTTGGAATCATGGAGAATAGATAATTAACTTTTGGCAAAATGTTCATTTTAATTGTGGCAACTTTGCCCATATGTGACAGGGGCAGGTTGACCCAGCGAGTTAGATCGTCTTGAATGTTTTTCAGTAACGGGGTATAATTTAGCTGCACCAGTTCTGATAGTTTGGGAGAGAAGTGAACACCTAGATATTTGATATTGCCTGATTTGACTGGTATTGAGAGTGATTGCTCAGCGTTACTGTTTAGTGATAATAAAACTGATTTATTCCAATTAATTGAATATTCTGAGATGGAGGAGAATTCGTTAATAATTGTTATCGTTTCACTTATAGAACATGATTTATGTAAAAAAAGTAATATGTCATCCGCATAGAGACTAATTTTATGATTGACATGTTTTGTTTTAACTCCTTTAATGTTCTCATTCTGTCTTATTGCTGCAGCCAGAGGCTCGATGAATATTGCAAAGAGAGAGGGGGAGAGTGGACAACCCTGTCTGGTTCCTCTTCCAAGAAAAAACCTGCTGGACGTCTGTTTGTCCGTTCTGACTGAAGCATTTGAGTTATGATATAATATTTTAATCCAATCAATGAATGATTCTCCAAATCCAAACTAGTGGAGGGCAGCGATGAGAAACTTCCAGTTGACTCTGTCGAAAGCTTTTTCAGCATCCAACGAGAGTGTGCTCATTTCCTGCTTTTTAATAGTGGCAAAGTCTATCAGGTTAATAAGTCTGCGGACATTGTCACTCGATTGTCTCCCTTTAATAAATCCAGTTTGATCATGGTGAATTATATGGGGAGTGATTTTTTCTATTCTCTGTGCTAATGCTTTACAGATAATTTTGACGTCTGCATTGATCAGTGAGATGGGACGATAGCTGGAAGGAGTTGTGGGATCTTTCTCTGGTTTGAGAAGAACGATTATATTTGCTGAATTCATGTTTGGTGGAAGTAACTGATTTTCCTTTATAAATGTAACCATTTTATAAAAAGTTTCTGCTAGCTGTTCCCAGAATTCTTTGTAAAACTCAGCGGGAAAGCCATCCGGCCCCGGAGCTTTGTTGTTCGGCATAAGCAGCAGAGCATCATGAAGTTCAGATGATGAGAGCGGCGAGTCTAAGTCTTTGATTTGATCTTCATTTAATCTGGGAAGGTTTACATTATTAAGAAATGAATTGATGCTTTGCTCTGATGGATTGATCTCTGAAGTGTATAAGTTCTTATAAAAATCTTTAAAAGTTTCATTAATCTTGATCGGGTCATGAGTGACATTTCCTGACTCATCATTAATAGATGTTATTGTGGATTTTTCTTTATTAACTTTAAGCTGATCAGGCAAAAAAATTGCCAGATCTATTAGAGTTTTAAAATCTCTCTAGTCTAAGTCTTTGTATTTGGAATTGTGTTTGTTTGTTAATTATGTCGTTTAACTGAAGCTTTAGTTTTTTTAAATCTCCCAGAATCTGTTCTTGTGCAGAAGCAGCATAAGCTGTCTTCATTTTTTTTAATTTTATTTTCCAATTCTATTAATTCTGCTTTCTCTTTACGTTTTTTATAAGTTGAATAAGAAATGATTTTCCCTCTCATCACTGCCTTTGCTGCTTCCCAGAGAACACATGGTGAGATGTCAGGAGTATTGTTAAATTCTAAGAAGGTTGCACACTCTTTTTTAAAGAATTCAATAAACTCTTGATCTTTTAACAAAGATGTATTAAGCCTCCAGGTAGAACCCGAAGGTGTTGCTGCTTCCCTGACAATATTTACAGAAACTGCTGCATGATCACTAATAATAATTGGATGAATGCTGGAGCTTTTAACATCTTTAAGAAGAGATTTACTGATTAATAAATAATCTAAACGAGAGTGTGAGTGGTGAACTGGAGAGAAGACGGTGAACCCTTTAGTGTTTGGGTGACACGAGCGCCAAATGTCGCAGAGACCCAGATCATTCATGTGCTGCTTCAGAATACTTGCAGACCGCCATGTACGCTGGTGTGCTGCTGTGC
>NC_050517.1:1977601-1987555 GCF_002922805.2 Oryzias melastigma
GGGGGGGGGGGTCTTCAGTACAGCCACGGGGTGATCTCGGGGTCCCGGAAGAGCCGACCGTCCACAAAGAGCTTGTCCACCGCGAGGGACCCGGCGGTCAGGTGTTGTCTCCTCAGGGGAAAAAGCAGCTTCCTGCGGCTCAAAATCTCCACGGGATACTGGTCGTTGACGCTGTAATGGGTTCCTTTCAGCTCTCGTCCTCTGCTTTTAATAGAAAGTTTCTGCCTATAAAACTGAAACTTCGCTATGATCGGACGCGGGAGCTGGCTGCCAGGCTTCTTCCCTCCAAGCCGGTGGACTCTGTCGAAGGTGATCTTCTGTACCTCCTCCTTCGGGATCTTCAGCTGGGCCTCAATGAAGGTCTTCACCGTGGCCTCCGGGTCTTCCCCCGCCTCCTCCGGGATCCCCGAAATGACCAGGTTGTCCCTCATGCTCCGCGCCTGAAGATCCAGGAGGGTTTCCTTCATGGCTCGGTTCTCTTTAGAGAGCCGGGTGGTGTCGGAGGTTAGAACCTTCACGGACTCCCTGAGGCTCTGGTTCTCCGCAGCTAATTCCTGCACCTGCTGCTGGCTGAACTCCAGAGACTCCCGCAGGCCCTGGAACTCTTGGTGGAGGATCTCCAGCAGGTTGAGGCGGGCATCAAGGCTGGAGAGCTTCTAATCAATGGAATCTAACGCGTCGCTGATTCCGCTGCCTGGAGAGGAGATGGCCCCGGGAGAATCTTCGGGACGGTTCCGCTTGGTGGAAGGCGTGGTGGTGGTGGAGCCCTTCTTCATGACTACGGTATCAAAGCAGTCGTCGATGTACTTCTCCAAGTCCTCCAGGCTGTCAAAAACGTAGTGATCTTTTCCAAATATTTGTTAATTATCTGAATATTTATATGGCGGTATAATGAAAAAAGCTGGAAATGTTTGTTTTAGCTACTCACGCGCCGCCAGGTTAACTCACCACACTCCTCTCGTCAGTCTCGCGATACGACAGCATACTTCTAACTGAATTAATCCTTCTGTATCAGTCTTGCATTTTTTTGCTAGATCAGCATGATATTTCGACAGGTGATCATTAAGATAAGCAGCCGAACCCTTCAGGTGTTTTCTGTGTTTCATCAGAGCTATCTTCTGCTTTCGATTCACAAACCTGATCAGGATCGCTGGTTTATCCGTATTCTTTCTCAGAGGAACTGGATGACAGACCTCAACAGTATTTAGATCCAAGGAAATCCCTTTAGACGTGAGAAATACTCCAACTTGATCCTCTACGGTCGGGTTAGCATCCATGCTAACGTTGGTAACACCAGACCGTGCAGTTGAAGTGAGGATAACATTATTCATCCGTGCTTGTTGATCGTGATCGTGCATCCTTCTCTCCAGGAGATTATCTCGTTTTTCGTTACATGCCTTCTCCTGTCGGAAATCTTCCACGAGTTGTAGCAGCGGTGATAGCCTAGCCTGGATATCAGCAAGTGCGATTTGAAGCTCTGTCAAATCAGCTACAAAACTTCTCTTCGGTGCCATGTTCAACTCTCCTTGTTGCAGTATGCAGTAGCTGTTTTGGAGTAGCTTCGTGATTAACATTGCTTTCGAGCAACTTTAAAAATCTTGAAATGCCAAAGAGTTGAGGATAGTTGAAGACACACGACAGCTGCTCGTGACTCGGAACCGGGAAAAAGATTTAAATATATTTTAGAATTAAATGACTTTGCAGAGAAAAATTAAGAAATGTAAAAAAAAAAACAGATGAAGCCTCAGATCATTTCAAAATTTAAGATTTTTTTAATGCTGTTTAAGCCTTTGAAGACTTGCGGAACCCTGGGTGATGTCATATCCCCTGTTTAGAAAAAAAAGAAGTAGTGAGCATAATGTTTGAATTGCTTTTCAAATCCAAGGGACAAGGTAGTCCTGCACTATATAATTTTACGGTAGTAGAGTAGGGTGGGAATTTGGGGATAGCCTAGATTATACAAAAGAGGGAACATTTGGATCATCCAGATGAAATATATAAATGAATGTCATAAAGTTTTCTAGTTCTGGCCTCACACATTTTGAGGAAAATATTTATTTATCCATCCATCCATCCACAGATTCTGCTGTATCCCTTTAGGGGTCAAGAGGCTCCTGGAGTTCACCCAGCTACAGGTGAGGGTGGACTACACCTGGAAGAAGTCACCAGTCTTAAACACACACTCACATTCACACCCAGGGACAAGCTAAAGTAATCAATCAATCGATGGAATATGCTTTTGGACCGTGGGAGAAAAAACGAAGTGCCCGGACACTAAAGTGCAAACTCCACACAGAAAGTATCCAGCGGGATTTGAACTAGGACTGCTGTGAGGGTGCAAACCGCTGCTCCACTGTGTAGCCCAAAATATAGCTCACTTGTATAAATTTAAAAAAAATATTTCGTTTTAATGGACATTATAACCTGAAGCATGATATTCATTATGTGAAAGTGTGGCCACCAGAAAGGAACGTCTTGATTTATAATGAAAAAAGTCTCCTTGATAAGCATGAAATCGTCCATTAAGGTTCTCATATAACATATTCATATGCATGTTAATGATTAGTTTTTGCTACTTTAAATACCAACATTTTTCTTTGAGTTGAATGAGTTTTTGTAATTGAAGGAGTAATTAAATCTATTAAAAATTAAAATGTGTAAATTGAAAGAGGGATGTTGAGAAAATGTGCAAAAGTTTTAATGAATTTTAAGGTGAACCTCCCCTCTTTCTCACTGCTTCAGATTAGTACGAAAAAATTCTGACAGCTTAAGTTTCCAGAGTTGGCAGCTTTTCTGTACTCACAGCAGTGATGCTGCCTTTGAAAATCTGCCTGTGCATTCCTGTATGCTCATTGTACAGGACAAGGTCTGACCACACTGACAGCAGGAAAGATCCAGCCACTGTAAGGATATGTATGCTAACTTTGACCAATGTCTGTGCTTCATAGTAATTCTTAGTGCCACAACCTCATTTCCATTTTGACTAAAGACCCGGAAACATGACAGCTACTTTAAACCCAGTACTAATATCTTCCAGAGATGAACTGATTGCATGTGACTGCATTATGTATGAAGTGTGTGTGAGAAAGAAGAAGATAGGATGAAAAGGGACGTGTGAGAGCCCTGCCTGTGTTTTTATCATACGTAAATGTATCACAATGAATCTTGGGGAAAAGGAAGCTGCATACTTTTGAAGAATTAATTAGGCCGTCTCATTTAAATTGGTCCTGCATCCCGGACAGCAAGCTCCAGTTCTGCACTCTCCTGATAGGGTTTTTAGGATCGCTGATAGCGAACGGAGACTCCCCAGGATCCAATGATGAGTTTGGCCTCCCTGAGTCTGACTCCACTTTGCAATAGCTGGCCTCTCTCCAAAGGAACAGAGCATCAGTTATTCTTGAAACCGAGCTTTTGGGACAGGTTGTGCTTGTTTTCTGTCCCGTATAAAATAAATCATATCTGTTCACAAGGGTCACAGTACCGTTCATCTTCAGCATGTTCAGATGAAGACTTTATTAAAAGCTGTTACATCTGAGGTGTAATCATAGACTGTATATAAAAATAACTGGACTGAGCAAGCCCCCCTACTTCTGTGTTCCATATAGGAAGTACCAGTGGGTTGCAAAAAGGCCAAAGTCCCATTGACTTCCATTGAGAAACAGACAGTTATTTCTCAGTCATTTTATATGTCAGAATAATCATTTTTCCTCTGCTGCTTTCTGATTAACTTCTTTTTTCTAATTCTATTTTTTTTAAAGATTTTTTTTCCATTATCACAAGTTATTAGAGTTATAAATTGACCAATCAGATGGCTCAATAAACGTTTGTGGGTCTGACGTCGAACGTCTGGGGCATTTGATTGACAGATGATGGGTAGCCAATGGGAGCAGACTTCATCAATGCGGTCCTTGATGACCTTTTAACACCTACTTTACAATTCAACAATGTACCAATCATTGTCCTACTGTTGTTTTCCTCAATGGAATGTACCGATGCAGCAGTTTAAAACAACAAGAGGAGCATGCTGTCGACATTTTTAGATGAGGATTTACTCTGTAGAAATAGATTTCACTCTGAGGTTATGTGTTTGGACTTTTTTGTTTGTTTAACGTTCGTTTTTCTTTATTTCACTGTTTTGATTGTGGCTTATAAATGATAAGTTGCGTATCATACGTAATGGTACAGCTCCTCCATAAAAATCACCAACCAAAGTTTCATTTTTTGCCGCACTTTTCCAGCTTCAGCCTGAATTAGACGCAGCCGTCTGAGGAGCTCGAGACAAACTTCAATGGATGTTGTCGTATTTTCAAACAGAAAAAAGATCCAGTTGTTCACTTGTTAGGATGGTTATTTATTTTAAATACCGCTGAACGCCCTTCTCACGTGCATCTGATCAGACTGTAACCTGGCAGCGCATGTGAAGAGACAAGCTGCTGCTGCGGCGCGCGAGGGGGGGCACGCGCGTTTCTCCAGCTGCGTCACCCAAATTCTCCTTTTAGTTCGACCAAAAGGAATAAATGTAAGTAAATCCCAAAGGACCGCTGACAGAATCGAATGTTAGAATGGTTCTCCCTTAAAGACTTGAACAGTGACTTGTACAATTCTACCGAGACTCCGTTATTAAAGTAGAAGCTGTTTACATCTGCGGTCACGTGGTCGAGGCGTGGAAAGAGGCGGACACTCACAATAAACTCACTACAGATTGGCGACAGTACTTCCTGTAGATTCATGACTCAGCTATGAGTCACAGCGACTCAGACCAATCGCTGAAGATGTGTTGCAAATGGCGATAGCCGTTTCAGGAAGTGACGGTGAAAGCGGTGGCCTACTTTCGCGAGGAGAGGAGGTAATACATTTCCAATGGAGGACCTCGTGGCTCGCTAAGTCCATTATTTTTACAGTCTATGGGTATAATGTAAAGTTAGGATTGGGGAGCTGTTCCCATCAGGGGGTCACCATTCTAACTGAAACCACAAAGGGGATTTGGCAGAAAATTAGAGCCTTTTCTAATCTTTGATTAAATTTAGCTTCAAAATTACAACTTCCTAATTTCAAGTCTAGTTCAACACAGCTGGAAAACATACATGTCGAAATACAGGATTATCAAAGTATATAGAGATATTCTGAGAAACATGCTCTAACTGAAGTAATACAATTATTGCCTTTTCTAACTGTATATTAGTTTAATGTTATCTGGAGAAACATTGTCACCTTTTTCTTAACACTGCTCTGAAAATGACAATGTTGTCACAGACCGGTCTGTGTGAGACTGAAGTCAGTGTCAGATTTTTATTTTGTATTTATTTATTATTGCTGCATCCAGTTTCCATCAACTTTTAAAAGCAAAGTTTATCTTCATCCTTTGTATGATCTCTGCAGCTGCTTTAAACTTTAGTTGTTCATTAGATACAATGTAGGAACCATTGAAATGTCATGGAGATTTTCCCTGAACCCATAACTGAAAAAGTGGAGGCTAAAAATCAGACACTCACTACAGCCTAATCTGGCTTTTAATCCTTTAACACCTGAGGCATCGTCAGTGACGCTTACACACAAAGTCTGAAACACAGTAACTTTTCAACCGTTAACACAATGTAATTCCAGAAGCACGAGCCGCTTTTCTCCTTCAGAAACATACTGATCATGTTAACAATTAAAAAATTAAAGTAACACTGGAGCTCCGGTGTTAAAGGGGTTAAGGTGCAGCAGAAAAAAAAAGCTCCAGTGTTACTTTAATTTTGTAATTGTTAACATACAAAAAATTAACATACAAAAATACATTGTTTATGAAAACAGTCTAATGTAGCCACGAGGGGGCCCAAGCCAGGGTCTCATTGTGCCGGTCCCAAGCCCGGATAAATACAGAGAGTTGTGTCAGGAAGGCCATCCGACGTAAAATCTTGCCAAATCAAATATGCGAATCAGACCTACGAAATCCATACCGGATCGGTCGAGGCCCGGGTTAACAACGACCGCCATCGGTGCTGTTCACCGACAGGGTGCCGATGGAAATTGGACTACTGTTGGTGGAAGAAGGAGAGGAGGAAGGCGGGTTCGTAGGGAGAGAGAGAAGAGGAAAGTCACTAGTGTTGTTTATGAAAACAGTCTGTTATTTTCTAAATATAATAATAAACCTGAATCCCATGTTTGAAAAAACTTTATTAGCAGCATCCTTGTAACATTAAACAGCTGGTTGCTGAATATTCTGCATTATTATGGTCTGTAGGACCAACTGCCACAATAACTATATTTACAGTAAAGACTCGGTTTTTGTCTGTTAAATGCAGATGTCTTTTATTTTGAAGTGGAGGAATCCTCTTTTGTTTCCTCTCTGGATCTTTTCTCCTCAAAGAAACTTTCTAAATATGCTTGTTTTTGTTAGTTTTGCTATCTTAGGGGTTTTTCAGTTTATCGCTTGTGCTATCCAAGGCATCTTTACATTGAAAGCCTTCACCCATCAATAGCCGGTTTAGGTTCCAGCACCCCGGTGACCCCGAAAAGGACAAAGAAGATGAATGAATTGTAGTCGACCCTTTTTCATAAACCTTGTGCTATATTTGGGGTCCAGATGATCCCACCCTTACTCTGAAGTTGAAGGGATTCGTATTTGGACCCCAATCAGCACAGGCACAGAATTGGTATATAAAGAGTTTATTTGGCTCAGGCAGGACGAAGAATTCTGGGGTGACAGCCTTTGGTCAGCAGGGAGTGTACGGGCATTGGTGGTGACAAGTCGTGAACGGTGATCAGACGGTGCCAAAGTGGAGGTGGAGGGGTGCACAGCAGGGGGCTGATGTTGAGGGTGGTGCTCGAGGATCTCTTTTAGGCTGTCCAGGTAGAATGAGGAATTGGCAGGTGGCAAAGATGCTGGGGCAAGACTCATGGATAGAACAATTCCAGTGAAACGGATTTCTCAGACAGATTCACTGGTCAGTCAGTATCCAAGGTTCTCATGAACAGGGTCGTTGTTGCTCCAAGGAAGAGTTGAGACAAACTGACACAGTCTGCAGGCAGCAGCTCCTAATAAAGGGAGGTAAACAGGTGTTGCTGATCACCTGATTAGCTCCCCACAGATGCGATGGGGGAGGAGCACAACCGTGACAGAAGTGATATCCCTTCTATGACAAAGGTGGACAGGATGAAGATAAAAAACTCTTGAAAAGAAAGTTCAGCGTGCTGTCTAGTGGGGTGCAGATGACCCCACTCCCAATGTTTATGTGCCTAGGACAGCACAAGGTTCCACAGCCACCGCTCGTGGCACTCCCTTTTGATCAAAGTTGCATGACTTACTGAGAGTGAAGGTTATGTCTGCAAGCAATATACAGTAAGCTGTTCCTGTGCTATAATGTTGATAGACTTTACATCCCAAAGAGACGTGCCTCAGAGAATCTACTGATACCAGAAGGACATTTTAGAACAGACTTTTTCTCTGTTCAAACTGGTTCTTGAGCTCCAATTCTGCAAGAATGTTGTTTTGTCTCCGTGTGGCCCTGGAGTGGGTTGGGGGCCTGACTGGGTTTCACCCTGACTCCCAGCTAATGACTGCAGGGATAGGTTTCAAAGAGCACCCCCATCCTCCAGCCTGTGCCCTGACGGAAGTGTGGAAAATGAGAAAATGGATGGATGAGTTTCCAGCCATTGAATCAATTTTTCCATCCAGTTTTATCAGCTGTCCTTGTAGGTCCTTGTAAAGTCTCCAGGGATGTGTATTCACATGCAGTTTGGAAGGTTCTCACTAAAAAAAAAAAAAAAAAAAACAGATTTCGTCAAGGGCAAAAAGAAATCAAAGATTTACCACTAACTTTTAAGAGTTTCTACCCTTTTTACAGCATTGGTGCATCGTTTATTTTCTAAGGATATTTTTAAAAGTATTTTTATTCTAAGACTTTAGGTTTTCCATGTCATGTCAGTTCTTTTTAGCCCCCATAACTGTACCTCGTGAAAATAAGAGTTATTAGTCCTATTGTGATAAAAGCCTCTATTCAGAAAATTTGATGAAAGTCAGTGAGTCAGAGGATCAGAAATGGGCTTCGTCAAACAAAATTACGGGGTAGAGGTGGTAAAGGAGCAGGTACGTTCCTGTGAGCTTGTGCCAGGCAATTTTCTACACTTCTACTCATATACTACAGGAAATGACAAAAAAGCTCTAGCTACCTTTTCCGAGGATGATTTTGTGATTATGGGGTTGATTGTTCTGCCATTTGATAGTAGACTTCTTTTGAAAGCAGTTTTTAGGGCCAGTTTCTTTGCGTCACTTGCACAGTCCGACATCCTTTCATCCTCCTCAGTGTTTATAGTAATTGCAGATTTCTGTGTTGGGAATAGAGCATGGCAGCCAGACGATGAGGTGTAGCATTAGGAGCTCTTGAAAGTCACAGTATCTTTGATAGAGGAGTGCTCTTAGCCGGCTTTAATCGTATTCTCGTTGTGTTTATTTGTGTTTGTTGGGTGCACAGCTACACTTTGTTGTGTGATGGTTTCATTTTCATCCATTTCATTTACAGCTATTGTAGGCCTGTTGTAAAAAAAAATGTGGAAAAAAACCCAATGCAACAATCTGATCTCAATGATTCACACAGATTTTTTAAAAATAAAACAGCAAAAATCATCAGGGTGTCGGTGGAGAAAAAACCTTCGGTTGGACTACTTGGCTTTGGCTCCTCCCTCTTTGTCCTTCCTCTACCCACCAGTTTTAACTACACCTTTTACAACACACACTTCCCACTTCACCACACTAAACACAGACACATGGTGGGTGGTAGTCATCCTTTGTGGGAGGAGCCAGGCGTTTACTGGTGGTGGTTGTGTAGCTTATGTATTAGCTTCCTGAGCCCGGTGATCCTCTTTCCACATGTTTGTGCCTCTGTCCCCTGACTTCTCCAGCTGTGCCGTGCTCCATCACATCTTGGGGGTGTGCCAGACACCACGGTACTAATGTATTTCTACAGCAGGGGTCTCAAACTGGCGGCCCGCGGGCCATATCTGTCCCCCGAGTTGATATTTTGCGGCCCCCACCTTAACATGAAAGTTGAATGTCTACTTAGCAATATCTTGTGTCCACGCTTCTTTGATGATAACTTTGTTTGTGCTTTGTGTTGTTTCAGCTTTATGCTTAAAACTTTGTATTTGTTACTGTCATTGGATCTGGTCATCAGAAAAGTCTTTAGCAACAGTTTCTAGCATTGTTAGCTCCTGTTGTTTCACAGGACATCCAGAAGATATTGTTTAGAAGTACAAAGAGACAGGGGCGCAGCTACAGGGTGGCAAGGGGGGGGCAGCTGCCCCCCCAGCAAAAAGCTCTGCCCCCTCACTTACACCCCAATTTTTGAGTCAATGATGACAAAGAAAACTTGACGCTCACAGATGAGTTCTCGTTTAAAACTGGTTTTGCTCAAAATGCACCAAAATACCATCTGTTTTCTTCCACTCCTGTCATTAACTTTCAATAGGAAAGTCAGGAATCCTTTGCTAAGCAGTAGTTTCTGGATCAGAAGCGGAGCTCCATCCGCCATCCATTGTTTACCACAGGGGTCCCCAAACTTTTTCCTGAGAGGGCAACATAACTGTTTTCTTCTCTGATGGGGGGCTCAGGTCGGTTTGTACGCTAACAGAAAAAGTGAAACAAATTAACGTTTGTCTAAACTTAAACAAGAGTGTTTTTCCAGAAAGTTACACAAAACCATATTTTAACAATCTCTTTCTGTAATCTTCACAGAGAAAATGAATCTAAAACAGTCCAAAAATTAAATCACTAATTTGGAAATCCTCTCCTGTCATGATTCTTTGGAGAGCTGCAGCTCTGGATCTTTTGGGTCGTTTTGTTGTTTTATTTAACTTATAACTAACTATAAACTCATGCAAAAAATGCATAACTGATGTAAAAAACTGTTTTAATATTTATCAGAGTAAAATATATTATTTTGTTGAATTATGTAAATCCCCCCCCCCCCCCCC
>NC_050517.1:1987670-1994841 GCF_002922805.2 Oryzias melastigma
GGAAAAAAATAATCAAGTTTGTAAATCATGACAAAGGGATTTAGAAACAGCAAATATCTCATCTTTGTGAAGCTGCTTTGGTTTCTCATGTCAGAATCTGATCTGTTCTGGAGACTGTTGTTCTCAGGGTTCTGCACAGGTCGGTTCTGGAGTCGGTTCTTTTAGAAATTATTTTCTTACAGATTCTAAATTCTGTCTTCTTCTTATCAATAACAATAAAATCCTTTCAGATTTATGTTATGTTACTCATTTTTTACGTTTTTGTGTTGGTGTAGTTTGTCGTCGTTACACTTGCTCTGCTCTGTCTCTCCCTCGTGTGCGCAAACGGTAACGAGCTTTGCACACAAACCCGCGCTCAGCGCACTGCTCTGCGCCTTTGTGATCTCTGCGCAAATGGAATTGATGGAACATGTGTGACTTAAATAAAAAAAAAAAAGTAAGATGAGGGGATTCTGGACACAACTTGATAAATAAAAAAGAGCAGCTGGAGAAAGTGAAACTTATATTCTCAGTTATACCATGGTCTGGGTGAATACTCGATTCTGATTGGCTGCTGGGTGTGCATTAAAAAGTGATAATGCACAGTAATAACGCACACCTAAAAAAGAAGTTCCGGTCACACAGACCAAACGTTCGATATCACTGCGCAGGCTTCTTTAAAACACGTTTTTCCTTCATCGTCTGGACAAAACAAGCAGTAATGGATGAACTTTCTCTCTGAACTGATGCTTTATTCAACTTATTGTAGCGACCAGCATTTATATTCCTCTCCCCTTGTAAGGTAAATTAATATTGACAAATTGGTTATTCTCCTTCTAATAAAACACCACTCGACATGAAAGGTGTAGTCTTCTGTCTCACCACAAGAGGGAGTTTCTCATTTTAGAGCAGCTCAGAAGAACGAACCTGCCGTGAAATGAAACACAGACAGAAGCTGAATATGTTCTAGCTGCTCACTGAAGGATTAACGTCAGAAAAAGAAGAAAAATATCCTAATTTGTCCGGGTCTTTCTTTCAAAACAGCGACACTTTACCGCTGCAGCTGAGGTCTGTAACGGCTTCATGCCGTGTTCCATGTCACCGTGACAACAAACCGCATCACGGATCAAATAGTCCGCTTTTTTGTGAAAAAATGAGCTAAACCAAAGAAATAACAAGAATAAAGTACTAAATATTGATTAAATGTTTATTTATTTTGTAAAGACCATGGTATAAGCGGGATAATACCCTCCGAAGAGTGCGTTATGAGAAATTAACGCACTTCACGGAGGCAACCGTCCTCCGCTTCGCGTCGGACGGTTTAGGCCTCCGCGTCGTGCGTTAATTTCTCATAACGCACACTTCGTCGGGTATTATCCCTTACTTATTGGGGGAGTTGCGTTATTAAACTAACTGGTGAAGATGAAACCCGCGAATTCAGATTACAGATATTAAACTCCTCTCTACACACTTTCCTCGCTTTTCTCAGACAGACATGGAGATTTTTGAATCCAGGTTTATAGAATAAAAACTAAAATCTGATCGCATCGCAAAATTATAAATGTTCAATTAACACTCGCACATATTTTCTTTAGGACCTGCTCTTCCACAGAATATTTATAGTCATTTTAGTATCATTGTGGTGGGGTAAATAGGATTTCTGACCATTATTGTTCTATAAATGAAGCTTCATTCTGTAGAAAGCAGCGCGTGGACCCCGGCGCAGCGCTCCACCTGAGGACAGGTGTGTCTGTGGGGGGAGGGAGGATGGAGAATCCCCTCCCGGACCAGCAGCTGATGACAGATTCATGTTGTGTCGAGTTTCAGTTTGGTTGTGATCTTTATGAATATAAACACAATGTGTACAGAAGATTCAGATGATGTTAGAAATAAGTTTTGTTTAGGTTTTGATTCTGTTCACACAGATGCTCCTTACGAGAGTGATGACGTCATCGTAGTGCCGCGGGGCTTTCTGCCTCTGCTCTGCTCCATGCTAGTGAGAGCGCCGCTGTGTGTGTGCCAGCTCAGAGGAGAAAGTTTTCCCTTTTATGTTTAGTGTGTGTGTTGATAAACCTTACTAGGGATGTCCCGATCCGATCACGTGATCAGAAATCGGACATAGTCCCCCAATCAGAATCTGATATTTCATTTATTCTTATGATGATCAGCACTTTATATTTCAATCTTATTTTTCCAGATAAATACTCCACTAGAAGTCTGCAGTCTCATGAACAGATCCCAAAATGTAATTGCCATAAAATGCAGCAGAAAAAAGCAGCAGCTCAAGCAGAAAGCTAACGTAAACAGTGAGTCAAGCTAGCTAGATGATCACAGATTCAGACTTCAGGGATCAATAACTCTTTTAAAAACAGCAGGTGTCTCTGTTGGTTTGTCTTAACGTTAACATAAAGGCATATCAACAGAAAAAAGACAGAGTTTTTGTTTCTTTTTAATGTGAAGCTCTTCGTGATGCAGACAGACAGACGGCTACACAGCAGCTGCTAACTGCTACATGCTAGCGCAGTGATTTAACTCCCTCCGAGCTGTCCTTTGATATGCCTGTTTTATTTATCTGACAGAAATACAAGTTAAGAAAATTAACTACTGTGGTAATAAAACTGAAAATTTGATGTCTTAAGGGCTTAAAAAACCCAAATAGCCTTTTAAAAAAGAAATAAACCAATAATAAATGGTTCTTTTTTTTCTACTAAATGGGTCTAATGCCGTCAGCTAGTCATGAACAAGCTGAAAAAATAACTATCAACTCATCTTTTTAATGATCTCAAGTCCAATCAGAAATACTTAAAACGAAACTCCAGCTGTTTTATAGAGGTTAATTAAAACATCTGCTGGTATTTTATTGATGCGGCCAGGCTCTGGAGAGATAGATCTTTGCAGACATCAACTGAAGAATATTTGTTACTTCAAAACCTGAATTTGACAAGATTCCTTGGGGAAAACCAGCCTGTGACCCTGTTTTAATATGTTGCCTCAAGCAATTTCTGTGCTGCAATAACATGCCCTCACACTGGTAACCTGACAACTGATTTGAAGGCCGAGAAAAATGCAATACACCAACAGTTTGCTGCTGGCAATCCAGAGGAGGACAGGAAGCAAAAGAAAGCCTGGAGGGACTTTTTTAATGAAGCAAACTTCTTCCATGACATCAGGAATATTCTTTCATAGTGCGTGTGGGGAAACCTAAAAAAACTGACAGTCAGATGTTTTAGAAGCTGTCTGTTGACTTTTGCCTTCCTGCTGCCTAATAGTCTGAAAGCTGTTATTAAGTCAACAAAAGTAACAATGTTAAGAGAGTGAATGATTGGAAACAGCAAGTCAGGCTAAACGAAAGAGAGCCGTGAGCAGGATATCGACATGGAGAGCAAAATTAAAATTGATTTGCAGGATAAAGGGGTTTACCGTCCTGCAGAAACACAGGCTCCTGTGAATACCTAATCTAACAGCCTTTGAGAAAATCTCTGCGGCAGAACGGTTCTCTCATTACGCTCCGACAGGCGCACAGTCTGCAACATATTGGGAGCGAGACAAGCATCAACCTGTATTAAGGTTCATTCCCTCCGTGGTTCTCACAGACCAAAGGCCTAACAGGAATGTTACTGGAGGACACCTTCAAAAGAGTGCATATAGTTCTATTGAAAAAAAAATAAAACAACTGTCCAATATGAAGAACTTCAAGACCCCACCACGATCATCTTTGGATCGACAGTTCTCGCCCCTTTTTCTATCCTTCTTATCTCTGCCCTCCGCCCTCAGAAAAAACGCCACAAGAACATGTTCAAAACACCAGCAAGTCTCTTCTCTTTGGAGTGGGTGTAAAGGACACTTCTCTCTATTTTGTTTTCTTGACCTTGGGTAACCTCGCTTTTTATGTCACCTCACTTTTTAATTTTCTGAAGTGTGATTCATGGCAATGACTTTTCTGATGACAATGATCTGAACATATTTTTGTTTTGACAATTTATATAAAGGATATTTCTACTGCCCCCCCCCCACACACACACATATATTTATATATATATATATATATATATATATAAAATGATGATATGGATATGTTTATATCTATCTTTCTGATCTGCAATACTCACCTGTAGTAATGATTTTACTAAGAAAAAATGATCTGCATATATTTTCTTAATACTTTTTCCTCTCTTTTTTTCTTTGACCTTTCTGAATTCTGATCATTGATCTACATATGCTATGATAAATTCAGAGATGGCGTTACATCTACGTACATAGTCGTGTGATCTATTAATACTATATAGTATATTTTTGATGACCTGTACCTGTGTTTTTAACTGGAAAATGATCATTTATGTAAAAGAAATGGTACAGTCGAGCCGTGGTGGGGTTATATAAGTTCCTTCCACTCCCTGTCAAGCACTCTATCATTTGATGCCTAGTTATCCTATGTCTGACATATCTTTGTGCGTATGTAAATCCTCTATTGATTGCCTTGCAAAAATATTATCGTTGTTTTTGATTGCTTGAAATAAACCATGTCTAATCAAATAAAAAATCAGATAATTTTTGATTAACTCTTTACCACCTGAAGCATTGTTGATGACGCTTAAACACAAAATCTTTAACAGACTGTACATTTTTAACCGTTAAGACATTAATTCTGTCAGGATTCTGTGCTCTTGGGTCCTTCACCACCATCCATGACAAATTCCAATAGTTCTGAAGGAGGAAAGTGACTCATGCTGCTATTCTTCCATAGAATCTACTGGGATCACGTTGAACATGTTAACAATTAAAAAGTTACAGCAAATAAAAGAAAATAGATATTGAAGCTTCGGTGTAAAAAGGTTAATGCATGCATTAAAAAAAGTTACATTTGAAGCTGATAAAAAGAACACTCAATATTTCATAGAAACATAGAGTTTTTAATATCGTCCCCGACAGCTTATTTCAACTGCAGGTTCCCCCACAGGAGCCTCAGTTCAAGGCTGCAGGATGCAGTGAAATCCAAACAGTAGTGACACAGGCTTGACCGAGCTAAGGAGAGAGAAAAATGAGTTTTTCCCAGGAGACCTTTGAATAGTCAGATTGACAGTTTGAGCAGTCTGACGAGAAAAAAAGCACTTGTCGGCACTCGGACGTCTGCAGAGGTCAGACGGCAGGACCTGCAGCTTTGTATGAGTGGCAGCAGGGTTCTATGTGACATTTTTGTCAAATGTTTGGCAGCAGGATCTCTCACAACAACCACAGCAGGAAGCTGATGGTTAATCTACTTTCAGCCGCCTCAATCATCGGCGTGGCCTCAGGGGGTTGTTTTGCTTGGATAACATGTTTAAGGCGATGTAGACAGAAGTCTCTGCTTCACCGCCTGCCTGCTTGGGGGTTTATTTGAGTGGAAACCTCTCCATTTATACAGAGAAGTCGACACTCAAATGAAAAAAAGAGAAAGGAAAAAAAGCTCCTGTTATCACTCTTTGTATGTCAGACTGCTTTGGATACTGTGGAGGAAATTGCTTTTTATCATTGAAACCCCAAAAGAAAAACAATGACATATGTCACTTAGAGCAGAGTGGAGGGAAGGACTAGGCTTGTGGTAAGCTCTGGTGCTGGCTGTGTGTGACACAGATGACTTTCAAACCTAGGAAAAATGACATCATGTATAACATCACTATTTCTTTTTGGCTTAGCGTGGGATTGTTGTGAAGTGATTTCATTTCCCTTAACCAGTCTAAGGGTTATCAAAAAATACAATATTTGCTTTGTTATGAAAAATGTTTTCTTATTGCTAAATATTTATTATTGCCACCATTAACCCTTTAACAAAACAAGATATAAAAATCAATGATTTTTTTTTTTTTTATTGCTTATTACTTTGGATGAATAACACAAAATAAATTCTTCAAAAAATGTGTTCTCTAGCCAGTGCTTAAGCAGATACTTAAAATGGTTAAAACAGCAGAGAAAGCAGTGTTGTAAATACTTTTAATGCATCTGTGATTTGTTTTTGTTTGTTGATTTCAGTGACGTGTGGTGAAGTTCACGCCTGGTGAAACGCTAACGTCATCAGTCAGATTTACAAACCCGCAGAGCAGCTGATTCACCATTTGATTGACAGCAGATAAAGTGTGTTCAAAATTTCATTTCATTTTTTATACCGTTTACAAACTGTAGCATAGAAAAAAAAAATCCCCAAGATTCTTATTATTGACTTAATTTTACTTATGAAGTCTGTGAGCTGCTCCTTCTGAAGAAACACATGAATAACCTGCTTGTAGAAGTCTTCCTTTTCTTTCTTCAGTTTTAACATCTCTCTGTCTCAGTGAAGTTCACTACCAGTGACGCGTCTCCATAAGTTCCTGAGTTCGTAAAGAAATTGATGCTAAACATTATGAAAGAATATCTGACCTCCCGCTAATTCTATTATTCTTTAGCCATAGTGTGAAATTCTCTCGAATTAATGAACGAATGAAATGGTTTAATTCAAGCAATCAGGAAAAATACATGAAAAAAAATAACCTCACATTGAATCACAAGTAGATCGCTTGACAGGGAGTGGGAGTAAGTGAATTCTAATAATTCCACCCTGGCCCTGCCAGCGCCCTTTACCTTGAGGCAGGTATACTGCAGTGCAGCAGGCGGACTGTCTGTTAAGGCTGGATTGATAAAATCGATTTAAACTTAATATATCAATTATCAATTCCTAAAAACACTAATCAATCTAGATCATAAAGCTAAAGTCCGCTAGCTTGATGCTAACGTTTAATGGAACTTCCCATAGGACGGCTAATGCTAACGCTCAGTCGATCTAAACATACATTGCTGACTAAATGAACATCTTTATAAACTCACAGACAGGAATTTTACAAACTCATTTAAGGAACTATTTTTTTAATGTAACCATTTGTAATCTTTAACTATTTTTTGCCAATTCTGTCTTCTTCTGGAATAAGGTGTAATGCTATAACGTGATCTCCACCTTGTGGCCAAACTGAAACGTCCTCCAGGAGAAGGAGAACAATGTTTAAAATGTTAATGATCTGAACATTTTTGTTAGAACTTCTCCTTTAGAGAATCACTGGATGATATTAACAATCTCGCTGGTTAGGGGGTCTGGTCTGGCATCTGGATGGGGGTGGGTGGAGGCACCGTGTGGCCTCTCGGGCCTGGGTGTAGGTGGTATGGGGTGCGCGGTTGGGTGGGGGTCTGG
>NC_050517.1:1994937-1995485 GCF_002922805.2 Oryzias melastigma
GGGGTCTGGCTTGTTGAGTTCTCCACTGAGACATCCGTGGGGGCTGCGGCTGGTTCAACCGCCTAGGTTCAGATTTGTCCCTGGGACTCTCTCTTTCTTGGCTCCTCCCTCCTTGCGGGGGGTGGGGAGGTGCAGCGCCTGGTGGGTCGGCTCTGCTCTCGGGTGTGAGGGGGTCCGGACTGCAGCTACTGCCCTGCTTTCCCCCTGTGTACATTCCATCAACATCTACTTCAGCGAAACATAAACACTCACCTGAGCACAGGTGTCAGCTCACCTTTACACTAATAGTATGCATGACAGAATGAAAGGCTTTAATTGTGTGATTGTATGATTAAGTGTGTGAGCCGCAGTTATATTGTGTATATTATGACTAGTTTAAATGTGGAGACTATCTCAACCAGCAGGTGTGTGTGTAACTACAGACTGTGTATGTATACAGGCCCCGCCCATTCTCGTTTGCTATTTAGACCTGGATGTTTTATGATGTTGCTTCCCTCTGTTGCCATCTTCTTCTTTCTCTTTTTCTCTACCCCCCCCCTTCTTCCTTT
>NC_050517.1:1995526-2038182 GCF_002922805.2 Oryzias melastigma
AATATAAATAAAGTTTAGCATGAAATACAGCAGGGGTTTATACTCAATAAACTCCTGTTGTGACAGTAAAATCTGCCCAACACTAGAGGCTCTCAGCCCGTATCTGTTGGCTCAGCTGTTGGAATATGGAAGCGTTTTTGACTAAATAATCAAAATAAAAGTCAGTACTAGAAATGCTATTTCATTTTCAAAATGTACCTGCATTATTTGTCTCTTAAATGAAATGAAAAAGCAATTATTGACACTACTTTTTCATATTCTTCTTCAACTCCGCTCATTCTGTGACAGAATCAAAGGGGCAAAGCCAATTGACATTTCTTTTTCGTTGTCACATTCTGTCACAATTCGGAACATCGGGGGTCCGCAGCTCTCGGGACGCGGCGCCGGACGCGAGCCGCTACCACCAGACGTGGTACTGGACGCGAACCGGAGCCGGGTTAGGGTGCAGGAGCTCTCCGCGTCCTGGCACCGGGGCGGTTCTAGCTAGCAGCTCAGTGGTTGGAGAGCCGCGATCTAATGGGAACAGCTAGTGCATTAGGAGGCGATGACTTAGGGACGCCCAAAACGTCAAAAGTGATGCGGGGGGATCCCGAACGTTAACGAGACGGGCCAGAAAGAGGATGTGTTATGAAAGCAAGAGAGCACAGACCGGGAGAGAGAGAGAGATGAAGAGAATCAACAGACCGATGCCCCAATAAAAAAAATGCAAACATCCTATAAAGAGTTTCAATTCTCATTGTTTTCTTCCATAAGAACAACCGCTGCTTCTGTCAAGTGTTATACAGTGAAAACCGGCCACACAGCTGATCTCTCCATGGTGCGGCGCTCTTACTGTCAGCCCAGCTTTTAGTAAATCAAATAAAAAATACTTGTTTTCATCCATCGCCATGTTTTTAATGACTTATCACTAAGTTGGTTTGTGCTTTATCGCAAAAGTATGGATTAATGGAACTGATGTGAGGTGAGTGTGTGTGCTCCAACTTGTGCATGTTGTTGCGATGCTGATAGGGGGGGTAAACGTGTTTGAGCATGTGAGGAGCAGCACTCGCTGCGAGGAGAGAGGGAGCGCGCGCCGCAGTGAGAGAAAGAAAAAGAGAGTTTTTAAGGGTTTTTAAGTTGGGTCGTGACCTGCATGTACAAATCGGCACGCATAGAGCGCGCACTGAATCTTCTGTCCTCTTCCAGAGGGCTCAGCCAGACGTTCCCAGCAGACTTTTACAGTACATTTAGGTCTGCCAAGTCTTTCCGGCCTCCTCCCCCGCCAGCGAATCCAACTCACCACCAGGTAGTGATCAGTGGACAGCTCTGCCCCTCTCTTTACCCGAGTGTCCAGAACACACAGCCGGAGATCGCCTGAAACGACTACAAAGTCAATCATTGATCTCCTGCCTAGGGTGTCCTGATGCCAGGTGTACTGATGGACACCTTTGTGTTCGAACATGTTGTTTGTTATGGACAAACTACGACGTGCACAGAAGTCCAACAACAAAACACCGCTCGGGTTCAGGTCAGGGAGGCCATTCCTACCAATCACGCCCCTCCAGGTGCCACTGTCATTACCCACGTGGGCATTGAAGTCATACAGGAGGACGGCAGAGTTCCCTGTTGGGGCACTTTCCAGTACCCCTCCAAGAGACACCAAGAAGGCCGGGTACTCCCAACAGCTGTTTGGCCCGTCAGCCAAAACCACAGTCAGAGACCTGTCCCCCACCCGACCCTCTCGTCCACCGGTGTGAACTCCAACACTTTCCGGCTGAGCTGGGGGCTCACGAGTAAGCCCATCCTGGCCCGTCGCCTCTCACCATCAGCAGAGTGATAGAGAATCCAGCCTCTCTCGAGGGACTGAGTTTCAGAGCCCAGGCTGTGCGTGGAGGTGAGCCCAACTATATCTAGCCAGTATCTCTCAACCTCTCGCACCAGGTCAGGCTCCTTCCCTCCCAGAGAGGTGACATTCCATGCCCGAAAAGCCAAATTCCATGACCAGGGTTTGGGCCGCCGAGGCACTTGCCGAGGACCACTGCCCAAACCACATTGCACCGGCCCCTTCAGAGCTCCCCTGCAGGTGGTGGGCACACTGGGGAGTGATCCCACGTCGCTCCTTCGGGTTGGACCCGACCGGGGCCCGTGGGAGGAGCCCCGGCCACCAGGCGCTTGCCTCCGACCCCCAACCCTAGGCCTGGCTCCGGGGTGGGGCCCTGGTGAGGCCAATCCGGGCGACGTAGCGGAATCTCTGGTCTTGTGTCTCATGAATGGGTTCTGAACCACACTTTGTCTGGATCGTCACTCAGGACCTGTTTGCCATGGGAGATCCTGCCAGGGGCAGAAGCCACCGACAGGATAGCTCCTGAGATCAATCGAGCACTCAAACCCCTTCAAGGGGTGGCCGTTTTAAGGAGGGGCGATACTTTGGTAACACATTTAAAACATGAACAAATTGAAGAAACAGATTTGTGTTGTCCCTTATTGAGATTTCATTAACCTTCTTTTATCATTAAAAACTTAAATAGACTTAAATCTGTGAAGTAGCTTTAATAAACAAGTGTTGGGTAGTCTGTAAGAGGACCCCGAGTAAAGCATCAAAAACAGAGGGTAAGTTTGAAAGTTTTATTGCAGAGGAGTATTAAGTCCGAGGGTGAGGTGAGGCCGAGGCTTAGAGCTTGGCTGGCAGGCAGACTGGATGAGGGCTGAAGCTTGGCTGGCAGGCAGACTGGAGTTTAGCTGGCAGGCAGACTGAATGCAGACTGGAGTTCAGCTGGCAGACAGACTGGAGTTCAGCTGGCAGGCAGACTGGATGCAGACTGGAGTTTAGCTGGCAGACAGACTGGATGAAGTTTAGAGCAGGGATTGGGTTTTCAGGTCGAGAAGAACCTGACAGGGAAAGGCTGGAGAGGCAAGGCATAAATAGCTGGCAGCACAGGTGAGGCAGATGAGCAATCAGGGCAGCTCAGCAAGGCAGGGAAAAGGAGGGGCTGAGAGGAGCTCAGACATGACAGAACCCCCCCTTCAACGGGTGGCTCCAGACACCCTGCCGGGCTGCCCAGGGTTGGCCCTGTGGAAGTCAGCGATCAGGGAGTCATCTAAAATAAAACGGGCAGGAACCCAGAACCGCTCCTCAGGACCATACCCCTCCCAATCGACAAGATACCGGAGCCCACGACCTTGACGGTGATACCGCAGGAGGCGACGAACAGTGTAGGCAGGGCCACCATTGATAAAACGAGCAGGAGGAGGGGCCCTGGGAGGGGGAACAAGGGTGGAGACATTAACAGGTTTCAGCTTGGAAACATGGAACGTGGGGTGCACCTTAAGGTTCCTCTTCTGGGGCTTTAAAAAGTCGAGACAGAGCATCTGCTTTTGTGTTCTCAGAACCCGGTCTGTAGCTGAGGTTGAAATGGAATCTGGAGAAAAACATGGACCAGCGAGCTTGTTGAAGGTATTCGAGGTTCTTATGGTCAGTAAATACCTGAAATGGTACCTTGGTTCCCTCCAGCCAATGCCGCCACTCCTCAAAGGCTTTCTTCATAGCCAGTAATTCGCGGTCACCGATGTCATAGTTCTTCTCGGCTGGAGTGAGTCTGCAGGAATAGTAGGCACAAGGGTGAACACTGTTATCTTTCTCCCACCTCTTAGATAAGACTGCTCCAAGCCCAGTTCTTGAAGCGTCAACCTCAATGATGAATTTTTTCTCTGGGTCAGGGATGATCAGAACGGGAGCCGTGGTGAACCACCTTTTCAGTTCCAGAAAGGCCTCGTTGGCAGGAGAGGACCAGTGGAACATGGTTTTGGAAGACGTAAGGGCATGTAGAGGAGCAGCGACCTGGCTATAGCCCTTAACGAATCGTCTGTAAAAATTGGCAAACCCCAGAAAACGTTGCAGTTGTTTTCTTGACTCAGGGACTGGCCATTCCAAAATGTATCGGGTTTTAGATGGATCCATTTTGATCTGATTCCGGGCGATTATGTGCCCCAAAAACGAGGTGGAACGGGTGTGAAACTCGCATTTTTTCAGCTTTGACATACAGGTTGTTTTGCAACAATCTCTCCAACACCCTTCAGACGTGAAGAACGTGTTCGGTCTCAGAACGGGAGAAAATCTAGATGTTGTCTAAATAGACAAAGACAAAAATGTTATTCATATCTTCCAAAACATCATTGACAATGTTCTGGAACACTGCAGGGGCATTAGTAATGCCAAACGGCATTACAGGATACTCATAGTGCCCTGCGGGGGTGTTGAATGCAGTTTTCCATTTGTCGCCTTCTCTGATCCGAACAAGATGGTAGGCGTTACGAAGATCGAGTTTAGTGAAGATACAGGCACCCTGTAATAGTTCGAATGCAGAGGCGATCAGGGGAAGAGGGTAACGGTTTTTCAATGTGATCTGGTTTAGGCCTCTATAGTCTATGCACGGGCGAAGCCCACCGTGTTTCTTCTTTACGAAAAAAAAATTCTGCCCCGGCAGGGGAGGAGGAGGGCCCAATGAGTCCAGCAGACAGGGACTCCTCAATGTATTCTTGCATAGCTTGCATCTCAGGTGCAGATAAAGAATACAGGCGACCCCGAGGAGGGGACGTACCAGGTAACAAATCAATCCCACAGTCATATGGCCTATGAGGTGGAAGGGAGGAAGCTTTGTGCTTGTTAAAGACCTCTTTCAGGTCATGATATACTTCAGGAACTCTGGACAGATCTGGATATACATCAGTGGTTTTATTAGTTTGTCTGACCTTGACACCTGCAGTGGTAAGACAGCGAGCAGAACAACCAGATCCCCATGTAAGAATCCTGCCTGTTCCCCAAGCGATCTGTGGGTTGTGTCTCTGCATCCACGGGAGACCCAAAATGACAGGATGAGAGGATGCACGGATGACCCAGAAGGATACTTCTTCGGAGTGGTTGCCGATCTGCATCCTGATGGGGAGGGTACGCCGAACACATTCTAAAATGACATGACCATCAATGGCTTTGACTGTGACAGCTCTAGATGTGGGTTGGCATGGGATGTTGTATTTATCAACGACTTCCTCGTCAATGAATTCAATATCAGCTCCAGAGTCAAAAAACAAAGGTAAAGAAACTGACCTATTGTCAAAGTAAAAGCAGGCAAAGGTTGATGGGCGAGGTTTGGCAGACACCGTTTCAGTAGGGCTCAGCAACGATCCCATCAATGCTGCTGAGCCTTTCCTTTTAACGGACAGTTACGCACCATGTGGCCAGCCCCAGCACAATACAAACACAGACGTTGCTGAATCCGCCTCAATCTCTCCTCTGGAGTTAATTGCATCCTCCCGAGCTCCATTGGTTCCTCAGTGGTGTGATCTGAATGTCCTGAAGAGTCAGGAACCTGCCTTCTCACAGGCCGCGAGTAGATGGTCTGTCCTTTGGGATTCCTACTGGTCTGTCTCTCCCTCATGCGTCTATCGATACGTGCTGCTAGTTCTATCAAGTCATGCAAGGTTTTTCGTTGTTCTCTAGCAGCCAACTCGTCTTTGACTCTTTCAGACAATCCATTAAACAATATGTCATACAGGGCGTCTTCGTTCCATGTACAATCCGCAGCCAATGTGCGAAACTCTATAGAAAACTGGTCCACTGACCGGTTACCTTGACAGAGGCGAGGTAGTAGTCTGGAAGCCTCAAGTTTTGGGTTGTACAGGTGAAAAAACCCTCCTTAACTCATCTGAGAAGAGCTTGAAGGACTGACAGATCTCAGAGTCTCTCTCCCATTCCGCCGTACCCCACAAGGCTGCTGGTCCGGACAGCAGATAGATCACATACGCCACCTTAGTGCGTTCTGCAGCAAACGTAGTGGGCTGGAGAGCAAAATGAAAAGAACATTGGGTTATAAAGGCTCGACAGAGGCCTGGTTCACCAGCAAAACGCTCAGGTGTAGGAATATGAGGCTCCGGTGAAGTTGGGGGAAGACGAGCCCCAGCAGGTTCGTGAAATACTTAGTCTGTGCACGAGTCGAGTACCCTCCTCAACTCGGAAACTGAGGTCAGACACCTGTGCGTCTAGTTTTTTGACAGCGCCCTCTGCCTGTGCTTTCCACTCTGTATGACGATCGGGGTCCATGTTTGGTCAGATTCTTCTGTTGGGCAGTCTGTAAGAAGACCCCAAGTAAAGCGTAAAAAACAGAGGGCAAGTTTGAAAGTTTTATTGCAGAGGAGTATTAAGTCCGGGGGTGAGGTGAGGCTGAGGCTTAGAGCTTGGCTGGCAGGCAGACTGGATAAGGGCTGAAGCTTGGCTAGCAGGCAGACTGGATGAAGTTTAGAGCAGGGATCTTGCACATTGGGTTTTCAGGTCGAGAAGAATCTGACAGGGAAAGGCTGGAGAGGCAAGGCATAAATAGCTGGCATCACAGGTGTGGCAGATGAGCAATCAGGGCAGCTCAGCAAGGCAGGGAAAAGGAGGGGCTGAGAGGAGCTCAGACATGACAACAAGTAAAAATAGAGCAAATATAAACTAGGAAAAAAAAACTATTTTCATGTTATATAAGTGATAATTAGTCACGTGAGAAAGTTTAGTGACTTTAGCTTTAACATCTTTAGAGCTATTGAACATTTTTAACCAAATGGGATTCCTGTCATTTAAAATTCCTTAAAATGAATGATGATTCTGTTTTAGCATTAATTTAATGAGTGTTCATTGCTGATATCATTATTACGTTTCATTTATTAAGGGTTTTTTGGTTTGTTTGTTTTTTGAAGATTATGTGATTCTTTTTAAGCTCCGAAGACATCACATTTTTGGTTTTATTTCCACAGTAGTTAATTTTCTTAACTGTTATTTCTCTGTTAGATAAATAAAACAGGCATATCAAAGGACAGCTGGGGTCCTAAGGAGTTAAATCATGGAGGCGGAGCTAGCATGTAGCAGTTAGCAGCTGCTGTGTAGCCATCTGTCTGTCTTCAGAACGAAAAGCTTCACATTAAAAAGAAACAAAACTCTGTTTTTTTCTGTTGAAATGCCTTTAGAGGTTGTTGTTTGTGTTAAGACAACAGAGACACTTACTGTCAGTTTAAAGCGTTTTTAAAAGAGTTATCGATCCCTGAAGTCTGAATCTGTGATTATCTAGCTAGCTTGACTGAATTGTTTTTGTTAGTCTTCTGCTTGAGCTGCTGCCGTTTTGTGCTGCATTTTCCAGGAATAACATTTAGTGACCCTTTCATGACATGCAAACTTCTAGTGGAGTATTTATCCGGAATAATAACATTGAAATAAAAAACTCTGATCATTATGAGAATAAATGAAATACCAGATTCTGATCGGAAGAAAAAGTCTGATTTCAATCGAGTCATCAACCATGTGATCGGGCCCAATTTCGATAACATGATCGGATCAGGACATCCCTTGTATAAATATTTGATATTAAGTCCTGAACCGGATGTTGATAATTCATGTAGAAAAAAATGGTATGGTCGAGGTGGGATTATAAAAGTTGGCTTCCTTCCATTCCCTTTCAAGCGATCAACTTGTGATTGATCATGTGATATGTTGTTTCATGTATTATTACCTGATTACTTGAAATAAACCAATTCATTCATTCATAATAGGAACATAAATCAATTGATCAATGAAGTCAATTAATAGTCACATCCCTGAAGAATTATATCCCAGTAAGATGACATGAATATAGCAATCTTTACTTGATCCAAAATATGTAGCAATGATTACAGGATTATTGTAATTATGTGTTCTAAAGATAATCAATGATTATTAGATATTGTTGTTTGAATCATTAATGTTTACTGAAAATATATAAGAATTCTTTCAGAGAATGATTAATAAGAACTCTATCGTTACTTTAAAACTTGATTTCAATGGATAATTATTATTTTTCTGCATCAATATAACATTGTATTTTGATGATAATCAATGAGTATTATATACCTGTTACATGATGTATGATTGATGTTACTGTTTACTGAAATAATGTTTGATGAGATTATTCAATAATCAAGAAGGACTTCACTTTGCTATTGGGAATTACCAAAATAAATAAATAAATGAAAACAACAACAACCGGATTACACAATTATGCAAAACAGTGAAATGAAGTAATTGAGTAGGGGTGGGATTATATAAATTCACTTCTTCCCGCTCCTTTTCAAGTAATCAATCAAACTCTGCTGACTTTAGTTAATTATCACGAAAACTGAATGAACCAAATGTGACATAAATGTGTTTTATTTTTGTTTTCTATTTTATAATCAATGCATTTGTTTCTGTAATGAGTTTGAAATAATTGTGTTTTGTCCTGTATTTTTCAATCTATGCTTGAAATCAATTAATCAATCAAACATGCGTCAGTTTTCCCTCAGCTGTCATAGCTGGGTCACATGTGCCCTCAGAGACACGTGACTATTTCATACTGGGCAGTATGTGCTCCAAAAATCCTCCCTTATAAAGCATTTTGTTTCAGAAATGAAACCCAATTTTTTGTTGATCACAGAGCAATGTTGGGGAACTAATTTAATTAAAACTGACAGAACATCCTCCACTCACAGTGAGTTATTGACCCACTGATGCATGTATGAAGGGCACTAAAAAGAAAAGCACAATGTCACCAAAAATACATTAAGATTAATTATTTTTCCCTTGATCTGCAAACACCAGAGGAAGAATAGCTCCATAATAGACTTTCAATTGAGGGAAACAAATGTAGAGATCACATTTTCCATCCACCACACAAGCCAGAGTGTTGAGGAATATAAGAATTAATATGCATGACTGATGTGCTCACAAAATCCCAGATTGGCATTTTAATGCTCCCATTATCTGCAGAGGGAGCAGCAGCTCCCTCCTGCATCTGATCTTGCTGACTTGTGTGTATCTAGCAGGGCTAAGGCTGGATAAAAAGTTGAAGGGCTTGAAACCAAATCATGAAAAGTGCCTAATTTGTAAAGAAGAGGCAGTTATTTCTTTGGGAAGAATTGAAGAATTAGCTACTAGTGCAAAATGTGACTAGTCTCTGCAAAAGGTTGCACATGTAGCAATTACATGGGATCAACTAGTTTTCTTTTTGAGTGCAGGGAGACATTATTTCATCATAGTATTTAATAGCGCAAATAAATCACCGGATCCATTCAACAATTAACTTCAGCCAATACAATTACTATTGAATTCTGGAGTACCCAGGTCCTAAATGAGCCGTGTTTTGATTTAAAAGATCAGTTTAGGTCATAAAATGGTGAAAATGTTGGTTTAATGTTTCTGAATTAGAGATGGGAATTCCGGCTCTTTCGGCTCCCAAACGGCTCTTTAGGTTGTTTTGTTGCTTAAAGTAATTTATTATCAACAACTATATAAAATTACGCTCAAAATGAACCATTAATATAACAAAACTTGTTTTTTTTTTTTTTTTGTTAAATATGTTTTTATTTCACTCATATAAACAGAAACAGAAATACAAAATTATAATAAAACAGAAAACAAATATTTCCAATTCAACACAGCTGCTCTGCTATCAAATGTTTAACCTTTTCTTTGTAAACAAATTCACATTGAAACAATAGAAAACTCTGCAACCATAACACAAAATACAAATGAAAGTGTACAAAACCAATAAATAAAGACTTTTATTCGCAATAACCTTAAGAAAGACAAACGAGTCTCAGCTTTGAGGATGAAATCTGATTCTTCTGTCAGTGATGATCTGCTCTGTGTTAGAGAAGATTCTGCACAGGTTGGTAGTGGAGTTCTAGAGAATGATTTCCTGCAGATTTTCTTCCTTCATACTGTCAATAAAAGTCAAAGGGTTCCAGATTTTCCTTCTTTACCGATGATCTCATCTTCTTTACGTTTTGTGTTTATGTTGTCTCTCTGTCTCTTGCGCTGTTGCACGTGAAAGCCCCTCACCCCCCAACAAACACACCGGCAGTGCCAATGCCCTTGCGCTCAGCTTTTTGTCTCTTTCTCTCCGTTTCTTTTCATCTCTGTTAAATATTTTTCCATCGCAATTCTTGAGGTTTAATTAAATATTCCCTCTCTCTCTGTGTGGATACCACGGTCATTGGCGGTCCTCCGATCAACTGTTTAGTAACTAACAGAAAGTCCATGGTCCTCGGGCTGTCCCGAGTGAGAGATGACGAGATGAGAGAGAAAAAACCCAGTAAGGAGCTGGCCACTTCAAAGAGCTGGTTCTAAGAGCGTTCCGTTTGCGACCGACCCATCACTATTCAACATCATTTTACTGGATGATATGATGTAAAGTAGAAGAAACGGAGCAATAATTAAACCAAAAACGTATGCCTTAGTTCAGGAGTGTCCAAATCCAGGCTTCGAGGTTCTGGTGGCATCTACTGAAGTTTTGTTTATGCTAGTTTGAAGTTTTGCTGATATTTTAGCAACAGGCTAACATTTTTGACTAATTTAGTTTATTGGGGGATTTTGGAATTTTGCTAGTATTTAAGCAACAAGCTAGCTGTTTTGACTAAGGGTTTGGGGGCTAATGTTTTCATATTTAAGCAACACACTAAATATTTTGGCGAAATTGGGATCTATTGGGGATTTAAAAGCAATTTTACTTTTACTATCATTTTTTTTACTTTACAACTTTTAGCAAATCCCTTTAACAGTCGCAGTAAATTGCGTCACCATTTCAACAAAAAGCTTCAGCATCTTCAGTGACAACTTTCAGAAAAAAGCATTCACGCTAGCATTATTGCAGGTAATACAGCTTTTCTAGTTTTTTTGTTTTTGCCTTCTTCTTCTTTTCCTTTGGGCTTTTCCCTTCAGGGGTCGCCACAGCGAATCAGTTTCCTCCATCTAAGCCTGTCTTCAGCATCCTCCACTCTAACACCAGCCACCTTCATGTCTTCATTCACTGCATCCATAAACCTCCTCTTTGGTCTTCCTCTAGACCTCTTTCCTGGCAGCTCTAGACTCAGCATCCTTCTACCAATATATTCACTGTCTCTCCTCTAAACATGTCCAAACCATCTCAGTCTGGCCTCTCTGACTTTATCTCCAAAACCTCTAACATGTGCTGTCCCTCTGATGTATTCATTCCTGATCCTATCCATCCTGGTCACTCCCAAAGAGAACCTCAGCATCTTCATCTCTGCTACCTCCAGCTCTGCTTCCTGTCTTTTCTTCAGTCCCACTGTTTCTAGTCCAAACAACATGGCTGGTCTCACCACAGTCTTGTACACCTTTCCTTTCATTTGTGCTGAAACTCTTCTGTCACACATCACACCTGACACTTTTCTCCACCCATTCCAACCTGCTTGCACTCTCCTCTTCACTTCTTTTCCACACTCTCCATTACTCTGTACTGTTGACCCTAAATACTTAAACTCCTCCACCTTCTTTATCTCTTCTCCCTGTAACCTCACTCTTCCACTCTGGTTCCTCTCATTCACACACATGTACTCTGTCTTACTGCGGCTAACCTTCATTCCTCTCCTTTCCAGGGCAAACCTCCACCTCTCTAACTCCACCTCCACCTGTTCCCTGCTCTCACTACAAATCACAATATCATCTGCAAACATCATAGTCCATGGTGATTCCTGTCTAACCTCATCCGTCAGTCTGTCCATCACCATTGCAAACAGGAAGGGGCTCAGAGCTGATCCCTGATGTAATCCCACCTCCACCTTGAACTCCTCTGTCACCCCTACAGCACACCTCACCACTGTCTTACAGCCCTCATACATGTCCTGCACTGCTCGGACATACTTCTCTGTCACTCCAGACTTCCTCATACAATACCATAGTTCCTCTCTGGGCACTCTGTCATAAGCTTTCTCCAGATCTACAAAGACACAGTGGAGCTCTCTCTGACCTTCTCTGTACTTCTCTATCAACATCCTCAAAGCAAATGTTGCATCTGTAGTGCTCTTTCTTGGCATGAAACCATACTGCTGCTCACAAATGTTCACTTCTGCTCTTAGTCTGGCTTCCACTACTCTTTCCCACACCTTCATTGTATGGCTCATCAGCTTTATTCCTCTGTAGTTACCACAACTCTGCACATCTCCCTTATTCTTAAAAATGGGCACCATCACACTTCTCCTCCATTCCTCAGGCATCTTCTCACCACCTAAGATCCTGTTGAACAACCCGGTCAAAAACTCCACTGCCATCTCTCCTAGACACTTCCATACCTCCACAGGTATATCATCAGGACCAAGAGCCTTTCCACTCTTCATCCTCTTCAAAGCCCCTCTCACTTCACCTTTACTAATCTTTCTTACTTCCTGCTCCACAACCGTCACCTCTTCTACTCTTTGTTCTCTCTCATTCTCTTCATTCATCAACTCTTCAAAGTATTCTTTCCATCTTTCCATTACACCACTGACACCTGTCACCACATTACCATTCCTATCCTTGATCACCCTAACCTGCTGCATGTCCTTCCCATCTCGATCTCTCTGCCTTGCTAGTCTGTACAGGTCAGTCTCTCCCTCCTTACTACCCAACCTAGCGTACAAGTCATCATAAGCTCTTTGTTTGGCCTTTGACACCTCTACTTTCACCTTACGCTGCATCTCCCTGTACTCCTGTCTACTCTCCTCAGTCCTCTCAGTGTCCCACTTCTTCTTAGCTAGTCTCTTACTCCGTATACACTCCTGCACCTCCTCATTCCACCACCAAGTCTCCTTATCAACTCTCTTTCCTGATGACACACCAAGTACACTCCTACCTGTCTCCCTGATCACATTAGCTGTAGTTATCCAGTCATCTAGGAGTACCTCCTGACCACCCAGAGCCTGTTTCAACTGTTTCTTAAAAGTCATGCAACAATCTTCTTTTTTCAGCTTCCACCAGTTTGTCCTCTTCTCTGCCTGGTTGGGATTTTATGATCCAAAGACTTTAATATATCACAATAGAGCTGTGAAAGAAAAACTCTGCAGCAAGACTTACCAGATTTACACATTGACATTTCACAACAAATCTCTTCCAACTGTCGGTACAGTACTACTGTGCTAGTATCCGGTAGCAGCAGACCTAGGTTAACACCATACGCTAAAAGTATGTTTACGAAAGCCTGTTTAGCAGATTCTTGAACATACCATACTTTCCTGGTGTGAACGTAGCAGAAGTGTTTTTTATGCCCATTCTCCTGCAGAATTCTCTTCATGCCCATTTGTCACTCACAGACATCCCGTATTCACCCCTAAGGGCAGTTGTGACTGAGGCATAATCAGTCGAAAATGGGTGCATTAAAATAGCCCCTTGAACATTCAGCTAGGCCTTACCTTTCATCAGCTGTTTCAGCCGGTACGATCTTGTTTCTAGCATGTCATAGGTTTCTATGGCAGCTCACATTGGGACTCATGAATCCGATCTGCTCTTGTTTATCATCTCTTTCCTGCGGGTGCTCTGGACTCCTGATGTTGGACTGTAGAGCCCATCAGCCCCTACTGGTCTGTGTAAATACAATCTTCTAACTGCCATTATAGCACACTTAGTCATTTGGATGGCATTGTAAATGATGCTGTTGATTTCTCACTTGAGGGTCATCTGTCATTTTAGTTGTGATGCACACAATCTGGACAATTCCCAGCCCGATTTAAACTCTCACAAGCATGCAGCAGTTCAGCCATAAATTTATCACTGGCAATGCCATTACCTTTAGCTTGACGGCCCTCGAGCAACAGCAGTGCAATAATAGAAAATAGATTTTATCCCGTGTGGAACTGAGGCTTTGGTTTGTGTCTTATTTCCTCCTTGCAGCCTCCAAAGATAGAGAAGAAAATAAGGCATCCATTGAGTGTTATACCTAACTTAATGAAAGGTTTTAACCTGATACTGGTATTGACTTGGAGGCCCCAGGGGGATTACTGCATATCAGATGCAGTGTCATAAATGAAGATTAAGAAAGCTGCTAAGTTTTCCTTACACTAACTGAAAGTAAAACCAAATCAAGTGTTGCGCCAATGAATGTCCTAATTGCATTTTCTGTTGCGATACAACGATTCTCCTGTGGAATCACAGAAAAGGTGATGAAATGTCTTTGCAAATAAAAAATGTGTTGCTGCTTTCGTGGTTTGCTTGGCAAGTCTGGCGAAGTCACCATTTTTGACACGACCTAAACAGTGACTAGTTCTAAGCCTCTGATTTGTCTTTTCTTTGAGTAATGACAATGAAAGTTGATCAACAGTTTTTTTTTTACTGAGGAAGCACAGGAATCAGGCTCTACTTGAGATGCACTGTGTGTGTCTGTGAGAATATAATTTCCTGTGTACCAGCAATACTATGAGATGACATGAGCTGTTAATGAAAAAAAATCACTGGAGCTTGTCAGCTGTAATCACATCCAAATGAGGCAGAAACAGAGATGGAGAAGGAGACTTAATAAAACACATATCTGTTATCCAGTCAAAATATTTTAGTAAGAAATGAGCTATGTTGTTTGTTTTTCGGTTTTCATTTCTTCTTTAATGTCTTAGGAGAACGCGGCTGGCCCTTCAGGGAGGTCTTCTCAGCATTTTAATATGAAGCTGCTCAAGCAATGCAGCTAAATTAGTTGACATTATGTATTGCTCTGGCTAACGACACTTGACCTGTACATGGGCTGTGGGCTTTTGAGTTGTCTGAGCTCATGCAGAGTCAGGAAACGCTGCATCTTAAGAGGACCACAGGTGTGTCTTGCAGCTACCTTGAGGCTCATGCAACCATCTCAAGGGGTGCATCCTGAAAGTGGAATGTACCATTATTGTGCATGTGTTATGTGAGGTATTTTTAAGGATAAAATAAGTTACGCACACTTATGACGTGGGGGTGATGCTGTCGTATGTACAATATTCTACACCACACTCTGAGCATCAGTGAGATATTTTTTCCACACTGATCCCACGCAGATGTGCAAGCACACAGTGATTATGAAAGGAAGACACCCACAAAAGGGAGGGGCCGCTGGTTACATGCAAGATAGCCCCAGAATCAATCTCTAGCTGACTATCTAGACCAGTGATTCTTAACCATGGGGTCGCGCCCAATCTCGGTCCGCCAACGCCCCCTAGTGGGCCGCGAAAAAAAAACCTGTTCTGAACCTGAGCGCCGCGAAGGCCGTGGGACCTGAATGCAGCTTCCTACCACTTGGTGGCAGTTGTTTTTTTAAAATTGTATAAGGCCTTTTTAATGCCAGTTTGGCTGCCATTATTAGTTTGACGTCTTAGTTCCGTACTGATCAAGATGCTGTAGTGGGGAGAGGGGGACGGGTTGGGGCATCGGCGTCGGGGTGGTGGTGGGGGGTTGCGAGCACCATCAACTGCTGAAGCACCATGTCTTGCGCTGCTGCAGTTTCCCGGGCAAACGCTAGGACATCCCATTGATGGTAAGTCATATTAATGTTCTCTCTGCTAACCCTCTGGAACCGAAATTAACGTGAGGGAGATTAACGTGATAAAACTGCGTCTAAAATGAACTCTAGCTTTTTTTTTTATCCGCTATTAGAAATCCCACATGGTGGAAACAGATTATTATTTTACTTTGGGATGGGGTCTGACTCGAGTTTACTACAACAACCACCATCCATCCATCCATCCATCTTCTTGACCGCTTTGTCCCTTTCGGGGTCGCGGGGGTGCCGGAGCCTATCCCGGCTACTGAAGGGCGAAGGCGGGGTACACCCTGGACAGGTCGCCAGTCTGTCGCAGGGCAACACCACCAGCGTTGTTAAAAAAAAAAAAAAAAAAAAAAAAAAAAAAAAATCACAGAAACTCTGCATTTCTCCGTGAAAGTCCCGCACGCCAGGCACACAGCCCGCGGTGAAGGCGGAGCGAAGCTGTCCGCTGTTAGTAATCCCACAAGGATGAAACCAATTATTATTTCATTTTTAGATGGGGTCTGACATGAGTTTACTACAACAACAGGCTTGTCAAAGAATCGAGAACACTCAGCATTTCTCCACCAAAGTCCCGCTCACCGCTGTTATGAGAGGTATCAGAGCAGACAGACACGCCCACACCTGAGAGAAGATTCCAGCCAAGCAGACCTCGGCTGGAATCTGCCGGAAATCCATCTGGATCAAACTTCTCCCTAAAACCTTTTCTATTATTCCTCACAAACACAACAAGGAAAATGTATGAGAAAAAGTAAAAAAGCTGAAAAAAATATTAGAAATCCAGGAAAAATGTCAAATGGACAGCAGTGCTCTTAGTAGATGCATTTTTTTTTGGATGCCTGGAATCTGAAACCACAGGCAGACTGATCACTGTCTGTATGACAACAAAAAGATCTCATCATTGACCTTTGAGATCTGTTCTATTAACACAAACTCTTCACATGTGGCCCAAATATGAGGAATCTGTGAATTTCGCCTGGAATTCTTTTTTTGTATTTTCATTCAAAAATGTGTTGATTAGTTTGACTAAATTTATTTATTTATTTATTTTTTTTTTTATGAAATTACACCTAATACCTTCATCCTATGTTGTAAAAACATTCCGTTAAACATTTTTTGGGTTTCCACAGCAAAATGAATCCCATTTTTCCAGACAGAATTTTCTGTTTTTGCATGATTTTATGTCCAGTGTGTGAATATAACATGGGGAAATGACAGAATAAAGGTAGTGTACTGACAGCACTTTAAAAGGGCAGTTGGGCAAAACTGGACCTGGGCTCCTTCTGGATTGTTGTCTCAAAGGAGTACCATCATCTAGCACTGAGGGCTATTAAAGTCCTTCTTCCTTTCACAACCACAGACCTGTGAATCAGGATTCTCAACTGTAGCCACAACTAAGACCAAAGCTGGCAGCAGACTCAGAGCATCACTGGAGGCTACCCTAAGAGTGAGCCTTTCCCCATCCCACACAGACTGGATTTGATCATGTCTTAGAGACAGGACAAGTGTCTCATTAAGAGCTGAACATGAAGTGGGACTAGTAGCATGTTAAAAAACAGACTGTTGTGACTGTTGTTGTTAATATGTCACAGATTTGGAGAGTAATATCTTGTACAAAATTTGTGACTACTAATTTACTACTAAGTCCATCAGCAGGTTACAAGGTAATCTTAATTAGCACTTTATTTAAATGTCATTTATAGTTTGTTTAATTTGAAACTTATTTTTAGTGTACTTGTTTTATTACGACACAATTTATTTATCAAAATGTCTTATAAATGTTTTTGGAATTCTAGTTCGTGTTAAGCATGACAACCGCGGTTTACCTGTTCAGTGTGAATATAAATGTCTGAGGCGATCACGTTGTATCATTTTTTTCCCCACAAGATTTTACTTCGATAAACAATAAAATGACTTCATTAAATGATTAAATACAAATCAAACAAGATGTGGATCAATTTAAATTAATATGTTAATATTTGAATTGGTCTTGAATCACTTTGTACTGGGAAAATTGGGACCCAGTGTCAAAAAGGTTAAGAATCTCTGATCTAGAGGATAATTTGCAACTTTAGGAAACCCTTTAAAAATGGTATTTTAAAAACTTTTCAGAACTATCAGCTTTTAAGCATCGTTGGATTTCCTTAAGTCAATATTTACAAGTGTTCAAATTTGTATGACATCACCCATTTTAGCTTACAGTCTTTTGTCTGGGACAGAGAGTGTCCCAGGGAAAAAGGGCAACAAAGGTCAAAAAAAGAGAGAAAAAAACGGCAAAAAGATTGAAAAATTAACCAGAAACATGAAAAAAGTTTAAAGCTCAAAAGGAGGGGGTTGGGGTTCCAGGCGCAAATTATGTTTTTTTTTTTTTTTTTTTTTTGGCACTCTCCGGTAGGGGGGGGACTTCCGGCTACTAATTTTCGAGCGCCATGTGACCAGATTCTCTTGATAAGATGGTCACACAAGCTACAGTGATTGTGTAGTTTTGACATTTCTAATTGGTGCGCACTTATCACTTGAACAGGGCTAACAGGCCCCTTCCATGGAGTTTGAGTGTTTAAATAATAAAAAATCCGTATGACATGCCTGCCTCTCACCTACTTCAACCTTACTTTCCGGTGCCTGTTGTTTAAGTATTTGCTGCAACCTTTTGCCCCCAGCATGCTCATAGAAAAAAATTACACTTGAAAACTTTTGCTCCGCGGTCTGACGAATTGGTCTGCAGCATTGCTGCATTGTTAGGGCCATTTATGTCCCGTAAAGGTTTAACCTTTTTTTTTGCTCACAGAAAGTGCACAGCGTGACTAAGGCCTTATCACCTGTTAACTGATATTCAAAGGGTTTTTAACCTATTTAAGACTCAAGTTCTTGTGAATTTGTCTTTATATTTCTCCTTGACAGAGCCCCAGATAAGCAGAATGAATATAACATAAGCCAAAACGTGATGGCATGTAGACGGCAGGTCTGAAGAAATTAAATGTGAAATAACTACGTTCAAATGGACATATTTGATAATGCTCTGCTGGTTGTTATAGATATTTTTGTTGATTGTGTTTTGTACCATTTTTTTTTCGTTACCACAGTCCATATGTTTGCATTAAGGATGCAACGATACAGTTTGCTTACGGCTCGGTACGTACCTCGATATGAGGGTCACGGTTCGGTACATATTGAACAAATAATAAACCTAAAATCCTATTATTCCACAGATCAGGATTTCTTTTGCAAACAGAAACAAAATAATAATAATATTCACACTTAAATAGAACTCTTGTAAACTTCTGAACATTACAACTTGAATACAATTTAATCAAATGTAAAAGTTCCTTGGTCCTCAATACTTGTAAGCATGAATATAATAAACTCCAACAATCTAAGCTGTGCTCTGAAGTCTTGACCTTCTGCAGTACTGCACTCTTTATTTTGCAGTGTGAGGGCCATCATAAAATAAACATTTACAAAGAAATAAGCTCTCTGATGCCTGAGAAGTCCAGCTGTACGTGGAAAGTTGTGCGTTTTACCAAGTCGTCTTCAATTTGCACACTTGTTCATGAAACACAGGTATATATAGATTTTTCTGTGAAATATGGACATGCTGGTACACTATATTGTGGGTCAACTGTTTTCATTAAATGACAAAAGTCCTCATGATCAACCACTGAAAAAAGACTGCAGAGCTTTAGCAATAAACATTCTGATGGCGTCAGATATTTTCTTGTGTTAATCAGAGATAACACTGTAAGTCTTTTGAAATAAATCTGGGTTGTTTTCATTGTGTTACCTGCTTAGTTGTTCAACAGGGTTGTTGTGACAGGGCTGGGTGATGACGTCAGAGGTTGGCGGTCTTGTTGGACGTTATTTCCCACATTGTGCGATATAGAGATGAGGCAAATCTTGCAGACATTGTACTTCATGTTAACGCATTTTGCTCCCAGATCCTTCGGCGGTTTTTATTTCCTTATCATAAGAAAATAGCCGACTTAGTTAGGCTGGGTGGCGATCGGACTTCCACTAATGTTCTATGTTCTGAGGCTCAGTGAACGCACCAGGAGGAGACGCTTCATGGTCCTGGGCTCTGTTGTTGTTGAGGGGATTGCTGCCTCACCTGCCAATAAATGTGTTCAAAAGCTTGGGGCTTGGTGTGGGAGGGGCTTTCAGTTCATTTTTTTTAGCGTAATGATCGTCATATTGAGTGACGTGTTTACAGTAGTCCTGTCTTGGCTGGTTTATACTTCCAACCGACTCGTAATCGCTCACTTTGTTCTGGTCGCGTGGAATTTGACACCTGCTGGTGATGTCACACGTGACTGAAAGTTTGTGTCCAGTGTACACGACTACGCAGAAAACTGTCCAGAAAAATATCTTAGAACATTGAAAATGATGGGTGTTACAGAACGGAGGCAATCGTGAATCCAGATAACCCCCCACCTCCACGGCCGTCTGTTACCTGTCCACTTCTGATAAAATGTTTATAGAAGAACATTAGAATATTGCTCAATATGAAGAGTTTTGTTCCTTCAGAACCAAAAACTGTACAGCGACAGCGTACTTAATGATGCCGATGAGAAGTGTCACTCTGTGTCTTAAAGGCCTCGTGCAGTGGTAATTTTTTTTTTTTTTTAATTTAGAAAGTCAATGGAACTTGGAAAACTAATCTGATAAAAATATTCACTTCAAATGATCCAGCGCGATTTTATTGATCATTTTATGGTCGTGCACAGCTTCAAATTTGGGCGATAGGTGTTGATGGGCGGGGGCTGCGTGTGACATCACCTCAGGGATCCCAGAGTGTAAACAACAATGGCGGACGGTTTGAGAAGCGACGTAAACCACGATTTAGCGGATATTTCTTTGGATGAAGGTGATGAGCCTTCATCAAACACGGGAATTTTAACGACACAGGGTTCGGAGGGTGTGCAGCCCTACCAGTTTGAACCGGAGGTTTCCTCATCAGAGGATACAGGGGCTTCGGATGACGATGGTGAAAGCTCATACAGCGATGGCGCCGAGAAGACGATCAAACTTGACTATTTAGAGGAAGTAAAAGTCCTAACAAGGTTTCTGTAGGTGAACCTGCGGAAGGATCATTACCGGAAAAGGAAAGGCACCGCCGCTGCCGCGGAGCGTCCTTTGTCGTCCTCCTCCAGGGCCGAGGCGGACGGAGCCCCCCCCCGCCCGGGTCTGCTGCTGCTGCGGCGACGGGTGGGCTCACTCCCCCGCCGCCCTCTCGGCCTCCCTCGCCCGCGCGAACCAACCCCCGCGCGGGTCCTCTTTCCAGACGGCCAGCGGGGTCCTCCTGCGCCCCGCACAGAGGCCACCCCCGCCGGCCTCACGGCCCCGGGAGGGAGTAAAAACCCTTCGTGCGGGCTCGGCTGCCGGCGCCGGACGACCGTCCGGCGAACCCACGGCGACCCCCCATGCCCGACCCGGGGCCAACGAACCGCAAACCCCCCTCAGCGCGGCGGCCTCACCCTGGCCGTCCGGCGCGCGCCCGCCAGGTGCCCGTACACCCCCCGCGTTCCTCCTCCGGAGGGCCGGGGAGGGCTTAAAGCCTCCCCCTGACCGGGGAGCGCCCCTCTCCTTTATTGAAACGGGAAATTCATGAAGGGAGACCCCCTTCTTCGGCACATTACTGCACCCAAATACCACACTCCTATTCACCATTATCCCGTTCGAATCCCCAAATCCACGGCAGTCCAAATTCTATTATGTTAAGTAATTCCATGCCCAGAAAGTCATCACAACACTAGCGGATCTAGCTGGATGTTCCTGTACTGACGTCACACGATCTATGACCTACTTATCGGTGGCTGCAGAAAATCTGAGCGACCGCGCTATCTTTGAACGCTTGAAGAGAGTGCACGGGGCCGCGGGTGACAAAATAATTATACGGGGGTTCATTTGTGACATAAATACTAATGTTTTATTGCAGTTTAAGAAAAATCACGATTTTCACCGCACGAGGCCTTTAAAGCCAGGAGCGCGCTCTTCTTCCTTCATTTGGATGTGCTTCCTCTCTGCGCTCCGTATAGGGGCTCAGTTGCACTCCGTTGTTTGAACTTTCTTCGGATAAAGAAATGTCATACAAGTGAAGTGTCTTGAGTTATTGTAAAAAAGACAATTATGATGACGTTTGAATCAACAGAGCAGGCTGGCTCCTCATCCAGCCGGGGCCGGTCACAAAGGGTTGGACGTTTTTTTGGTTCTTGCAGCGGTTTTCTGATGACTTTTGGGCTGGAAAACTGTGAGACTATCTGGCAACACTGATGAGTAGACCTGAAGCAGACAGACTCAGAGACGAAGACATGAATACACAGACACGCTAAAGGCAGCTCACGGTGGTACTGAATAAATAAAATGAGTACCGGGGTAAGACGGTGGCATGCTGGCGTGTGAGAACAATAAGCACCTTTGTTCTCTATTTGTATTTTTTTTTTTGGAAAAGAGTGGTCATCTCTTCTCAAAATAATCTTTGTTGACTCATTGCGTCACAAGGAAAGGGTCTATTCACGCAGTGCTGTGACCCCGAACACCCGTTTAAATACTGAGTTTTTTTTTCTTTTTTCAATGAAACTTTATAGTTTCACACAACACGCATTAATTTCAGCGTTAGCCTTCATGACTGGGCGATTTAAATTAATGCACACTGTAGGGAAAAAAAGGTTGCTGCAGTGAGCTTAAAAAGCTGTAATCATTCCCGTGTTTTGAAACTGCTGCCGGTGAGATGAGAACTGTGACGATAGGAGCACAAGTTTGTGGATGGAACGTGAGCTCATGCCTGACTGGGAAGAGCATGAGGCACCAGTTTATCACTGCACAGCTTTTATTTATGGTCATGTTTTTGTCAATGCAGACATCAATAAAGTTACGTTTCAACATGGGGATCTTTTGTACTGGTAAATTTGTTGGTTAGGTCGGTGTTTATGGCCGCGGGGCTCAAGAGTGCTTTGAGGTCCAGCATCACAGCAGAGCCAAGCCTAAAGTCTCTTCTCCAACTCTAGTCATTTATTCTTGCCTGTATGCGTTTTGTGTGTGTGTGTGGGGTGTGTGGGGGGGGGGGTAAAGGGTGTTTGTTTTAATTTTTTTTCCTTTTGTATCTTATGTTTGTTTTTAATAGTAAAAAGCGCTCTGAGCTTCAACACATGAAAAGTGCTTTTAATAAATAAAGATTGATTGATAAGTTCAGTTTTTTGAATGATAGCAGAACAAGGTCAGATTATAGTCAGTTCATTTCTGTTCTGAGAAATGTCAATATGAAACATGAAAAAGTTTTAAAATGAATATTACAGCTGATCACTACTGCATTTACTGGAGGTGGAAGTGAAGAATGATGCTGTCCAGTTGCAGAAAATTCAAATCACTAAATAACAACCTAATGAATAAGTAAAAAACATTTAGTTTTACATGCAATAAAAGCATCATCACTCAGGTCCTGTCTGTAAAAAAATTAAAATAAAAAAGCCAAAACGCCTTTTATTCTTTGTTTTATTATTATTATTATTAATAGTTGGGAAGTTTTTAAAATTTTCCAGGATATTTTGTTCTGATGTATCCAATTATGTTGACGTTAGTATGACAAACCACAAGTGCAGTACTTTTGGTTTCAAACACACATATTTGCAATACTATTTCAACTCTTCTGCAATATTACTGCTAAAGCATCAATGAAATTTGATTTACTGAGATGATTCCTGACAGGATAATCCAAAAGGTGAACGACATCAGAGTTTGCATTATAGTTGGTGATGGCACAGCTCTTAAGAACATTTTAAATTGGCACTTCATGTCATAAATGTTGCTGACTCCTGCAACAGGTCATCAGGCAAGCCTTTGTTAATGTGTTATTGTTGCCCTTCTAACAGTGACTTGATTCTCTGCAGCTATTCCAGAACTATTAAGATATACAGTATGTCACAAAAGTGAGTACACCCCTCACATCTCGGCAAATATTTCGTTATATCTTTCCATTGGACAACACTGCATAAATGACTCTTTGACACAATGAACAGTAGTCAGTCTAAAGTTAGTACAGCAGTGTAAATTTATTGTCCCCTCAAAATAAATAAAAATACAGCCAATAATAGCTAAACCCTGGCAACAAAAGTGAGTACACCCCAAAGTAAAAATGGGAAATGTCAATATTTTGTGTGGCCACCATCATTTTCCAGCTCGGCTTGAAGTCTCCTGGCCATGGAGTTCATCAGACCTTCACATGTTACCAGTGGAATCCTCTTCTACCCCTCCATCACAACACAACGGAGATGGGGGACATTTGACACCTTGTGCTCCTCCACCTTCCTCTTCAGGATGCCCCAGAGGTGTTCTATGGGGTTTAGGTCTGGGGACATGCTTGGCCAGTCCATCACCTTTACCCTCAGCCACTTTAACAAGCCGGTGGTCATGTTGGAGGTGTGTTTGGGGTCATTATTGTGCTGGAACACTGCTCTGCAGCCAGTTTCTGGATGGAGGGGATCATGATCTGCTTCAGAATGTCACAGTACATGTTAGAATTCATGTCTCCATTAATGAACTGTAGCTCCCCAATGCCAGCAGCACTCATGCTGTCCCAGATCATGACACTTCCATCACCATGTTTGACGGTAGACAAGACGCAATTGTCGTTATACTCCTCACCTGGTTGCTGCCTCACATGCTTGACACCATCTGAACCAAATCTGTTGATCTTGGTCCCATCAGACCACAGGACATGGTTCCAGTAATCCTGGTCCTTAGTTTGTCTGTAGCAGATTGTTTCCAAGCTTTCTTGAGCATCATCTTTAGAAGAGGCTTCCTTCTAGGACGACGACCATGCAGAGCAATTTGATGCAGTGTGCGGCGTACGGTCTGAGCACTGACAGGCTGACCTCCCATCCCTTCAATCTCTGCCCCAATGCTGGACGCACTCATCCGTCTGTTTTTCAAAGCCAGTCTTTGAATGTGACGCTGAGAACCTGCACTCAGCTTCTTTGGCCGACCATGGCGAGGCCCGTTCTGAGAAGAACCTGTTCTCTTAAAGCGCTGGATGATCGTGGCCACTGTGCTACAGCACAGTTTCAGAGTGTTGGCTATTTTCTTACAGCCTAGGCCATCTTTATGTAAAGCAAAAATGTGGTTTTTCCAGGTCTTCTGATAGCTGACACCATGAGGTGGCATGTTGAACTTTCAGTGACCAGGTTAAGAGAGCGGAAGAGCTTATTTTAACTCACCTGCTAACTGATGAGACCTCAGACAGTCTAACACTAATGTTTCACATGACAAGGGGGAAGGAAAATGATAATTTGTGCTCAATTTGTACACTTTCACTAAGGAGTGTACTCACTTTTGTTGCCAGGGTTTAGCTATTATTGGCTGTATTTTTATTTATTTTGAGGGGACAATAAATTTACACTGCTGTACTAACTTTGTACTGACTACTGTTCATTGTGTCAAACAGTCATTTATGCAGTGTTGCCCAATGAAAAGATATAGCTAAATGTTTGCTGAGATGTGAGGGGTGTACTCACTTTTGTGACATACTGTATGTTACTCTGGTGTAGACTGAACCTTTATTTCAATGTCTTATTAAAACTTGGTTCCATGTACATAATCGAATGTTTTACTTGTTTAGTCTCAACTAATTTGATTTAATTTTGAGCTAATTTTTTAACAACATGAAGATGTTGTTTTGGGCTGTTGAAACACACCAGGGTAGTTTGCTTTGTTAAACTTAATCAAGATTTACACTACCAGCTTCAGAGCCTTAATTTTATTTTTCCAGCTCAGAGTGGAAAAACCCAATAAATAGCTTGAAATGGAGAATAGTTTCCTGAACTTTCCTTGATTGCCCGTAACCTTATCTATGGAGGCTACATAGGAGCTTTAAGCGCACTGTAGTATCAGTATTCAGTTGAACACTTTTGAGCTGTTTAAAGTACGTTGTTGTATCAAAAATGGCCAAAAAGGCAAAAAGTCATAGAATAGATACAGGTTGTTACAAAATGAAAAAAATAGGCCCCTGTTACAAATTGCAAAGAAAGTAAAGTTGTAATTCAGGTACTTGACAAATATTCAACACATTTGATGGATTTCTATTTTTCTACGATCCAACCAGATTGATCTGTGTGAGGCAAGTATTTAATCAAATGAAACTATACCATTATACAATCGATTCAAAATTACACAAGTCAGTATTGGAATATTGGAAAATACCATTTTTAATGAGACATGTTTATTATATCATAAAGTAAAAAAGACCAAGTACTATCACAGAAGACAACAGGCATGTGGGGCATCAGAAACTGATCAACCATCATTCCAGTCATTGAATTGATCAAAGTCATGTGACCATACATACTGAAAAGTGCTATATAAATAAAGTTTGATTGATTGATTGATACAGTGTGCTAGAATGTTCTAATAATGATTATTCTGATGTGGAAAAACAACAACTTTATCAAACTAAAATGTGAGTGGATTTGACATACATTGTTGCTTACTTGTTTGTTTGTACACAGATTTAATTGATTATCTTGAAGAAATACAAGAATCTGGAAAACTTCAGCTGCTCTGTTCAGTACCAGCGATTTATCTCTGAGTCTCACTGACGGAAGTTTGGGATCAAGATCCGTTTGAGGTCAGTGAACCGGATCGAAACGGATCATTCAAAATGAACCAACATCCACTCTGAATCAGATCAGCGACCACAGATTCTGATATGAATTGAATTGTTGTTTAACCCTTTAACAGCAGGGCTCCAGTGTTTGTGTTCTTTAATTCACTGTAACTTTTAACATGATCAGTGTAATCCCAGTAGATTCTGAAGGAGAACCAACAAAGTCCATTTCCACATCAATGACTGTACCAATTTGTAGGAGATAAAACAAACTGTACATGAAAATGTAAAATAAAGTAAAACTTTGGATGCAGCATTGGTTCTAAACGTCACTATACCGTCTTATTAAAATGTCTATACAACATTCAAATGTTGAATTTTACATTGAAGAGGTTATTATTACATGTTCAATATGGACGTTCAGAACTGGTTTATGCCAGACAGACGCATTATAGAAGGGATCCATATGACATCTAATAAAAACTTCAATCTGACGGTAAAATGTTGATCCAAAACTGACCCTGGAGTGAGGTCATTTTTTGGTGTTAATTGTGGAAAAATGTGCACGTGGTATGGACGTTCAAACTGAATCTGCACATCCATGTGATATCGTAAAATAATGTCAATTCGACCTCAAAATGACTCATCAATCTTGTAATTGGTCAGTTTGAAAACAATATGAATTTATTTCAAGCTAGAAAAAGTAAATGGTGACATTGTGAAATAAAGCAGCAAATTATTTAAAAGACAAAGTAAATACAATATAAAATAAAAGAAGAACATAGGAAAAAGATCTAAATTGAGGATGAAGATAAGCAGCCTAAATCCTCTAAGGGAGAGGATGAAGATTAATAAAGAGATGCAAGTTGCATGGAAAATGCCATTGAGACACCAGGATCATCAAACACAGGTGAATTTTTATGTTACCAAATTATCCTTTAATCTGAATAAAAGAACAATATAATTAGTTTAAAGACAAAAATGAACGGATCTTTGTTGAGAATATGGAATGCTTGGCCATCAAAAATGCACCAGTGTTAAGGATATTGGACTGCGGGGGGGCATGAAGGTACCAGCATAACAAAAAAAAAAAAAATACTTTCACTAGGGATGTTGTCAGGCCTCAACCAGTCATGACTTCCTCTGACCACCAGAGGGGGCGCTCGCCAGAGTACTGACTACATCTGTTCCCCCCCTCACTCAGTGTCCCATCATGCATCTGCCTGCCACTCCTGCCTTCACCAACTGTTTCTCATTCCAGCTAATCACCAAACTGTATTTAACCGTGCTCAACACTCTGCTCCATGCGAAGTCTTGATTTGTTCTCCAGTACAGTCAGTCTGAGCGTTTATTCTCTGTTGCCTCTCTGTGTTTGACCCCTGCCTGTTTATTCATCTCCTGCCTCGCTACGTGCTCTGACCCCGGCCTGTTTCCTGATTACGCCTCGTCTTGTGTTTACCTGCTCCTCGCCTTCATTAAAACCTTGTTGCATTTGGATCCAAACGTCTCAGCCTCTTTGTCACAGATGTCCCGATCAGGTTTTTTTGGGCCCGATCTGATTCCGAGTCATTCAATTTGTGTATCTGTCGATACAGAGTCCCGATCCAATACTTTTGTAACACATTTAAAACATGAACAAATTGAATAAACAGATTTATGTTGTCCCTTATTTATATTTCATTAACCTTCTTTTATCATTAAAATTTTAATAGAAAACTTCTGTGTAGTAGCTGTCCTTCATAAACTGTCCTCTTTTAAAATTCTGTAAAATGAATGATTACTTTGTTTTAGCATGAATTTGGTGATGAGTATTCATGACTAGCTGATATCATTATTAGTTTTCATTTATTCGTTTTTTTTTTGTTTTTTTTTTATAAGATTATGTGCTTATTTTTTAAGTTTTTAAGACATCACATTTTTGGTTTTATTCCCACAGTAGTTAATTTTCTTAACTGTTATTTCTCTGTCAGATAAATAGAACAGGCATATCAAAGGACAGCTCGGGTCCTAAGGAGTTAAATCACAGCGCTAGCATGTAGCAGTTAGCAGATGCTGTTTAGGCGTCTGTCTGTAGAAAGAAGAGCTTCACATTAAAAAGAAACAAAACTGTCTTTTTCTGTTCAAATGCCTTTAGGAGTTGTTGTTTGTGTTATGACAAACCGACAGAGACACTTGCTGTCAGTTTAAAGCATTTTTAAAAGAGTTATTGATCCGGTGTAGGTAGCAGAAGTGCTCGGCCTGTCAGATCGGCTCGGGGGCTGGCGCATAGATGACGTGTAAGATTGTGATTGGTCCGGACCATTAGACCACTGTCACGTGACACGGGGAATAAAATCTGATATAATCCGATGGAGAGGAATCATCACAGGATAATGATCGTTATTTTAATAGAGAGAAATCAGGCTGGTAAGGATGAAGTTTGAGCTAAAGTGGGTGCTAGCGAGTAGCATGCTAGCGTGTTGTTGGTCGTACATTAAAAAAAAGAAAGTAATTATTCTCACGTATTTTTTTCTAAATACATCCTGCCAATGTTGAACTTCTTTCTGGTCGCACGGACCGGATGAAATCCCGCTAGAATATGCAGCGCTCACGTTCTGCTCCGTTACACAAACACTGAGGAGAGCAGACGTTAGTGAAGGAGCTGTCAATGCCAAAATAATAAACAATAGCCCGAGCAGATCTTAACACTTTTTCTTTTCTTTTTAAAAAAAATAAACTTTATTGTAAACATCAGTTTCAGTACAGAAAATCTGCAAATTAGCCAACTGGTTTGTTACAGTTGTGTGACGTCATCACTAGTCGCAAGCCCCCGAGCCGATCTGACAGGCCGAGCACATCTGCTACCTACAGCGGAAGTCTGAATCTGTGATCATCTAGCTAGCTTGATGAATTGTTTATGTTAGCTTTCTGAAATGAAATGAAGCTTTATTTGTCATATGCGTCAACACAGGTCAATACAACAATGAAATGCTTGAGATGAAAAGCCAGTGAACTTGCCATAAAAAATACAAGTAATAAGTAATAAGTAAAGGGTTTTAAAAAAGTATTGGTAAAAAAAGGATTTACATAATACAAATGAGAGGGATTTAAAGAGAGAAAGGCAGAGAAGGTGATGATCCAGGTACATAAAAACGAGAGGGATGTAGAGGTAAGTGGCATGGTCCAGAAGGGTTTTAAATATATTGCACATAGGTTGGTACACGTAAGTTGGTACACATGTCCGGCCTCGATAAATGAAGGTGCTATTTTGAGTGTAAGAGTCTGACAGCTTGAGGGTAGTAGCTGTCTCTGAGCCTTTTTGTGTATCGTCTGCCAGAGGGTAGCAGTTGAAAGAGTCCTCTCACTGGGCGAGTGTGGTGATGATGCTGCGTGCTTTCCTCAGACTTCTGCTGTGATAAATGTCCTGGATGGAAGGAAGGGTGCTGCCGGTGATGTCCTCTGCTGATCGGACCATTTTCTGAAGCGCTTTCCGACTCTCAGAGGTGCAGTTCCCATTAGGGCTGCGGATCATCACTTAGGTGGCGATCCGATTCAATTCACGAATCAAGGTCAACGATTCACGAGTTGAACCACGATTCTTACCATTTAATGTATATTGTGTTTGGGTGGTTGCTATGTGAATGTCTGTTGACTGGATGTGGGAATATTCAAATAATACATATATAATTACTAATACTTATACATTTTATTTAGAGTAGGAATGAACAAGACATAAATAAAACCACAAATATTTAGAAAAAGAAACAGTATTTATTTTAGACATAGTATCACTTAAAGGTTCTTCTGTCAACTTCCAACTTCAACATTAAACAAACTGCAAATTTCACTGTTGCTTTGCTCAATTTAAAAACAAATCCTTAAATGATGGCAGAAAGTTAAGACCTAACACACTACCTTAATAAAAATGACAATAAAAAAAAAAAAATTACTGCCCTTTAACCAACAACAGTATTTGCTGCAACACTTCAAACTGTAAAGGAAGTTAAAGACCACATGTTACAAACTGAGAAGTACTGCAGCCAAGTTCTTGTCATTTTTGAAGTTTTTCTTCAGAAATATGAGTTGATCAACATGTTCTGGATCAAGGCAAGATCGAGTGGATGTTACAATGTCTCCAGCAGTGGAGAATATTCTCTCTGAAGCTACAGAACTGGCTTGTGTGCAAAGGTAGATTTTTACCAGTTTTGACATGAAGGGGGAACTTGCTCTCATTTGCATTCCAAAACTGCAGGGGGGGGGTGCTGGATGGTAGTTTAGTTTCGTCTCTATATCTGGACATTTCTTTGGTTACTTGTTCTTCCAGTGACAGAGGTGGTTCAGTTTTACAAGTGATCCTCATCAAGCAGAAAGCTGAGAGCAGACTTCTTTGCATGCTTAGCTGGAGTAGGAAATTCCAGCTCAATTTTGTCAGCATCTTCTTGTGGTTGACTTTCTGTTTTTTATTGCTCTGGTTCTACCAGCTGTGGTGTTCGAGTTATCACTTTATTTTGAAGTCTTTGCCATGCCTCTTCTGGAGCTTTGTCTTTTACTCTGGGATCAAGGACTGTAGCCTCCTCGAGAAAATGAACTAGACCTTCATCTGTGTACCTTTTTTCCAAGTCTTGGAGAATGGCTTGTTTGACTTTTTGCTGGAAGGAAGTGTCATCCTTCTCAGGAGCATAAATCTCCTTCATTTTCCGGAGTAAAGGAACAATAAGTCCAACTGTAGGACTCTGATCACCTGACAGTGCCACAGTGGCATGATACATTGGTTCCATTAATTTCAAGAACTGTTCACCCTGCTGGACTTCATTTGGACCAAGGATGGCTGCTGTGTGTGCTAACTTAGCCTCATGTTGCTTCCTGAAAGATTCATCAGTGAGTGTTGCCAGAATTGCCACTTGTTGTAAAAACCTTTCAACCATCAAGAAGCTACTATTCCAGCGGGTTCTGACATCAATGATCAACTTGTGTCTGGTAGCTGGAGCATCTTTTGTTTTTTGTTAAGCAGAGCTGTTGCAGAAGTACTTCGGTGGATGAACGAGACAATGGACCGAATTTTTGCAAGAATGCTGTGGACCTCTTTGATATCTAAAGCCCTACCAGAGGCTAGATTCAAAGTATGTGCGAAGCAGCCAATATGGATGGGAATTTCTGCAACCTTTGCAGCTATTTTCCTGTTAGCTGCATTGTCTGTGGTCACTGATGAAACGTTGCATGACCATTCTTTCTTTGCCTGTAGAAGTACCTCTCCTATGTGTTGACCTGTATGGGAGTCAGGTAATTCTCTTGTCTGCAGCACCTGAGAACAAAGCTCCATGTCAGAGTTGATGAAATGGGCAGTGATGGTAACATATGATTGTGTAGCCCGACTTGTCCAAGAATCGGTTGTCCATGCAACATTTTCTGTCTCTGCCACTTTTATCTGTGTTGCTACAGTTTCATACATGCTGGGAATTATAGTCTCGCTGAAAGTTGCCCGGCATGGAAAGGTGTAGCGAGGCTCACACTCATGGATCATGTTTCAAAAACTCTGGCTTTCAACTGTATTGCATGGACGCATGTCATCAATCAGATAGCGTGCTATATCTATCGTTATCCTGTTGGTCTTTGCCTGGGGAAGTTTCTGTTTTTGAGCCAAAGTGAATGGGTTAATTGATGAACTGGAGGCAATAGGTGTCCGTTCCAGTGACTTGCTTGTAGATGTGCTGGATTTTGAATGAAGATGAGGCTCCTTGACAAAAGCTGAAAACAGGAGAGAAATAAAAGGGTGGAGGGGCGGATCATTGCTTGCCATCAAAGATTTTTTATGTATTTTTCTATTTATTATAATATCTAATCACTTTCAAGAATAACAGTTTTAGGTGAGAATAACAACATAAATACAGAATTTAAGTTTTTGATACTTAATTTATTATAATGACTAAACATTTCTATCTAAACAATACCTTTGTTTAAGAAAAATACAAAAATAATTCATCACACATTAGCTAGTAAACATACATTTGCAACATAACTAACTCAAATGAGATAATATTAGGCGCAATTAAAGTTCTGTTAAAGTAACTACACATTATGAGTACATGTAAAAATATTTATTTTGTTGCTTCAAGAATATTTAAACAAACTCACAAACATTTAGATGGAACATCTTTTTTCAACCAACCTTTTGAGAAGGGGTCGATTCCATGATGCCTTTTCAGATGATTTGCAAGGTTTGTGGTACCCCCTGTGTATGCCATTTCCATCAGACACGTTTTACAAACAGCCTTTTTTTCATCCTTGGTTGATAAACCAAAAAACTCCCACACTTTAGATAAGAATTTTGCAGACACGTTCCGGTAATTCTTCTCCGCCATGCTTGTAGAGTTTTATGACGTTACATAATACATCGCGAGATTTTCGCTTTATTTTTATTTTTTTAGTCATTTATTTAATCTATTAATTTATTCCAATAATTATTTTTTAATTCAAATTATTGACTATATATTTGTTTTAATCAGGTGTTCAGAACTTATTTACGTAAAATGAAGTTCCGTTTGGTTTTTTTCTTCCACAAAAACAGTTGATAGTCTTGTTTTGAAAACCAGAACTTCCTTTGACACTTTATTTTGAAGAGTTGTTTACTTCCGGGGGTAGTAACACCGGACACTGAATGTGTTTCACTTTTAAAGTGCCTAACACCGACATTATTTCGCATTTTAGAGGAAAAATTGCATGACCCGAAGTTTACTTTTACAGCTCTCTGTTAGATTTATAAAAATCGTGAATCAGCGATCTCAGACGTCACGGATATTCGTACTCGCTTTTTCTAAAACGGATCGCGAATACCCGAGCACCCGGATACTCGTTACAGCCCTAGTTCCCTTACCACACCGTGATGCAGCCCGCCAGAAGGCTCTCGATGTTACACCTGTAGAAGTTCCTGAGGATGTCCGTGTTCATGCCAAACTTCTTCAGTTTTCTCAGGAAGTAGAGTCTTTCTTTACCACGGTGTCAGTGTGTAGCGTCCATGTCAGATCCTCGGTGATGTGTACCCCGAGGAATGTAAAGCTGCTGACCTGCTCCACCTCCACGTTGTTAATGAGGATGAGTTGGTGGTGGTTTGAGTGTCTCCTGAAGTCCACAATCATCTCCTTTGTTTTATTGACATTGAGAGGTTGTTTTCCTGACACCAGCTGGTGAGTGATGTCACCTCGTCTCTGTAGGCGCGTTCATCGTTGTTAGAGATGAGGCCAAGGATGGTGGTGTCATCAGTGAACTTTAGCAACTGCTTGAGCTGCTGCTGTTTTCTGCTGCATTTTCCAGGAATAACATTTTGTGATCTTTTCATGGCATGTAGATTTCTAGAGGAGTATTTATCCGGAATAATAAGATTGAAATGTAAAGCGCTGATCATGATAAGAATAAATGAAATATCTGATCCTGATTGGAAAAAAAAGAGTCTGATTTCGATCAAGTCATCAACCTTGTGATCGGGCCCGATTTCCGATCACATCCCTAACTTTCACTCCTGCTCCTTTCATGTGCAGGGATCCGGTGGGGCGCTTGTCCCTCCTGAAATCCACCACCATCTCTGTTTTTTTCCACACTGATGCAGAGGTTGTTCTTTCTACACCAACATTTCCACTTTCTCTCTATATTCAGACTCATCATTGTTGGTTATGGATTCTACTACTGCTGTGTCATCTACAAACTCGACTATATGACAGCTGGGGTGTCTCGCAGTCATATGTCAGCAGAGTGAATAGGAGGGGGCTCAGCACACTGCCCTGAGGTGTGCCATGATGGAAGAGGAGATGTTGTTGTGGATCCTGACAGTCTGCAAGTCAGGAAATCCAGCACCCAGTTCCCTAGTGTGGGGCTCAGGTCAAGGGTGGAGAGTTTCTGCAGCAGGGTCTGTGGGATGATGTTGTTAAAGGCTGAGGAGGAGTCCAGGTAGAGCGGTAGAGTGGCATGTCTGTCACTTCTTTTATGGCTGTTTTACACCACTTTGGGTTCAAAACAATCAAACAAAACAAAACAAAGTGCTTTACCCAGACAACCACAAAATGCGATCAGGGATCGCTGTGTTTTGATCTGTTTTTAACAATTTTCAGCAGCTTTCAAGATAATTTTCCAGTTATGGGATCAATAACATTTTAGTTTAAGAAATAAACTCAAACAAATGTGCGCAGTTTGATCAATGACTCAGGGACTCGGTGTATAAGCCTGTGACCTTGTGATTTATTTTTGACAGTTTATGAACAGGAGAAACTCATATTCAAAACAAAGAAAAGTTCTATTTGAAAGGGACATGGTAGACATCAAATTAAATATTCATATTTTTCTTCAAAGTTGTACACAAAGTATACATTTTTGCACTGTTATCAGTTCAAATGAAAGGACTGTGCTTTCTAGTGGTTACTTTTTTAATAATGTATTATTTTTTTTTATTGGTTTACTGCTGAAATCTTAAGAAGTTGGCTGAGCCCTTTGCTATACACTCTCTTCACCCATGACTGCCTTTCCTCTTCAGAGTCTAATCTCATCGTTAAGTTCGCCGATGACACCACAGTGCTCGGTCTCATCTCCAACAACGATGAGACCAACTACAGGAGGGAGGTGCAACACCTGGAGTCATGGTGCCACAACAATAACTTGGCTTTAAACGCTAAAAAGACCAAGGAGATTGTGGTGGATTTCCGCAGGAAAGGTCATAACAACCATCTTCCTCTCCTCATTGGCAACGAGGCGGTGGAGAGAGTGAGCAGTTTTAGATTCCTGGGGATAACCGTGACTGAGGACCTGTCCTGGGGCAACCACATCACCTCAGCTGTACGGAAGGCCCAACAGCGCCTCTACTATCTGAGGAAACTGAGGAACGCTCACATTCCCAGACCTTTGATGTTGAACTTTTATAACTGTGCCATCAGCAGTGTTCTGACATATGGACTGCTAGTGTGGTTCTCCAGCTGCACTAGGGCTGACCAACAGGCACTCCAGCGAGTGGTGAAAGCAGCCGGTAGAATCATTGGAATGACTCTGCCAGGAATCAGCACCATCTACTCCACTCGCTGTCTGAGAAGAGTCCACAACATCCTGCGGGACCAACATCACCCGGCATACCACCTTTTCACCTGCTGCCCTCAGGGAGAAGGTACAGGTCCATACAGGCCAGAACAGCCAGACTGGCCAACAGTCTATATCCACAGGCTGTGAGGCTTCTGAACTCTGCCCCTCTCTCGTCTCTGCCCCACTCTCATGGACAATAACCAGCTGGAACTGTCTCTCACTTGTTTACACACTGGGCTAAGGGGTATTTATTTATTATTATTATTATTATTATTATTTGTAAATGTGAAGTATGGAGTACAGATGCTTTAAACACAATTTCGTTGTTTCTCTGTGACAATGACAATAAAATTGAATTGAATTGAATTGAATTGGCCCAATAGCGAGATTGTTTAAAATGATAAATACCATTTCTTTACATCTAAGTCTTTATGTGTTTTATCAGTTTTGTTTCTTCTGTTCTTTGAAAAATCTAAAACTGATAGTGATTTAATAAAGATACTTTTCATCCAGTAAAAATAAAGACATATTGGAACTGTAAAAACATTGTATCCAATAGTAAGAAGAATCATCTTCGATCTGTCAATCGTTGAGCTTGTTTTGTAAATGAATCAGATTGCCACCAAAGCAACAATCCAAAGCCCTACCTGCATTATTAATGCACACTTTGTGAAAGGTAAATCGAAACTAATCCAGGCTTGGGAGGTTCTAGCTAAGCCACAACCAAATGAGCGTTGAGGTGTCCGGTGTTGTGATGCGATGGAACTCTAGGCCTGGCAATAAAGCTGGCTGTCTTCGTTTTGTCTGAACCACTGTCTACTATGAGAGTTTTCCAGGCAGAGCTGGGAAAGAGTCTAGGGCTACAGCTGCTCGCCTTGACAGATAAACAGGATTTTGTGCCTGGAACGGTGAAGATTGTCAGCTTCAATCTCTTGAGAGAATTACAAGCAGCAGTGAATGCTGGGACACTGGCTCACCAGACAGAGCATCGCACCCTGTGCTGACGAGCGGGAGATGCTGACTCCCTCGTCACGATAGTGCTGCATGGTTTATTCATGGATGACTGAACCAAGGGTACAGTTCAAGGAGCCAGCAGCTCTGCTTTTATACCACTGAAAAGCATTTTTCGTACCATGTCTTAAAAGGCAGAGTGTAAATGTCGCTGGTAAATTGTGAAGGTACTTGATTGTTGTTTGAGGAGAACAGAGAAGAGAACATCTGAGATTATGCTTCATGGTGTTTAAACTTTTTATATTTTCTTTCATTCACATTTGCTTTTGTCGGTGCCTCTACCTTTATCTCTCCTGTGTATCTATTGAGGCAAAGAGGGAAAGGCTTTTAATTGCATAAATTGTCTCTGTATCAAACGCTGAGCCCTGGCATTTTCCTGTCTTAGCTTGTGAAATCTCCAGTTTGGTGTTTGACCTTTTTGATTTGAGAAGAGCCACATCTAAGGCTTTGTTAAATATCAGCTGCTATCTGAAAAGCAGTGTTGACAGTTTATGCCATGTGGGATGGATAAAAGGCACCTTTAGTCACTGTGTACTTCCACCAAGTTGGTTTCCTCTTGTAAAGGATGCTGATTTTTAACGCTCTCTTCATTAACTGGGACAAGATAGCTTTAGGGCCTCTTCTCTTTTTAACGCCATCATTGAAAGCCAATGGTAGCTGAACTGTTACATTAACCAAAAACGTTTCTTTTTTATCTATTCTCTTCATTGGACCTTCAAGAGGAAGTAAAAAGTTATTCACCTGTCTGCCTTTGATTTCAACAGATTTTCAAGAAAAACTTGGTTTTCTTGAAAAAATCTGTCTTTTCTTTTCTGGGGTGGACTGATAAGAGCACTACAAGTTTTTAGATTGCCGGGCCCATGGAGGAAAACAGAGAGGACCGGCTGCATCTGAAGGGGAGCACAGGTGTGCCTCACAGTTCAGCTCATACAACCACCTCAAAGGTCGTCATGAAAATGGAACATACCATTTTTGTGTCAGTTTGTCCGCTTTTTACAGTTGTATTACTGTAAAATGAAATGTAGTAGTTACTTACATCCAGCTGCCAGTAGTCAATGTAAATGTTCCTACAGTAATTGTTCTGTGCTACCTTTTACAATATTATTTCTATATTTTCATTTCCAGTTTATTCTCTGTAAAAAAAAAAGATAACAATGTATTCTGATTTCACACGTCTGCAGCTGTTTTTATTGAAGTAAATTTTCACCTCTTCTCTTAGTTCATTGCAACCACTCTTCCAGCTGCTTTTAGTAAAGGCATTCTTAGATTAATGCAACAACAGACAGAGACAGACAATCCTTTATTTTACATCACTGAAGAATTTCAAGTCCACTTGAAGGAAACTAACAGATCCACAGAAAGAATATACATACTCAATACACCAACATGTCAATACTGTTTCAAAGTACGTACAAATTCAATGGTGGTGAAAAATTTCTTTTGATACGTTTAGTTTTGTTTTAGCCTAATTCCTAAAAATAAAAGAAGTAACAATAACTGTAAAATGTATTGATACATTCAACTAGCTGGGGTTTTTCTGTGTATTTTTCACATACATTGGTCATGCTTGTTTCTACATTAAACACATACTCAAGTTAATTGTTTTGTTTACTACAGTAATTCAATGTTTGTTGGGAAAAAAAAAAACCACGTGGACCATGTTTTAAGACGACTTTCTATAAGTAATTGAACCAGTGATCTTATTATTGTGAAGCCATAATTAGTCTCACCAGGATTTTGCGATGGTGCGATTGCAACTGTTAACGCAAATTCAAGCAAACCTATAATTTGTTGCACACCCTTTGCATTTTCACCACAACTTTACAGCAACTTTGATGGATCTACCGTGACAACAGTCATGAGTGACAACACAGCTTCACAACTATCTACCATTCCTGGGAGCCGAGCTCTTTTTTATAAACTTTCTTTAGCCCTCTGTCTTTTTTTCTCTTCAAGCCGCGCATGAATGGTCATTACATACATGTTTGCTCTGAGCGCGGGCGGGAAGGGGGTGTTTGTGCTGAGCTTGTGCTGGTGCACACCCAGCAGCAAGACATGAACTAAACATGAGGGAAAAGACAGAGTGCGTCAGATGCAACAACAAGAAACTACATCAACACAAAAACATACAGAAACTGAGTGACTCTGGAAAAGAAGCCAAACAGGAAACTGTTACCCTTTATTGATGATGCAAAGGAAGAGTGTAGAGTCTGCAGGAAAATAATTCATTATAGAACCTGCTCCACAACTAACTTGTACAGACTCCTGAGAGAACCCTCTCCAAAACATGGCAGATCATTACTGACAGAAGAAACCAGATCAGCTCCTCTAAGACCGTCTTCCTCTACCAGTGACTCACGAGTGATGCTTTTGAAATAGATAGAAGAAGATTATCTGGAAGACATGGAGATCTGAGGCTTAATCTGCTTTTATAGTTTATAATTTTTCACTGTAGAACATAATTTTTCTCTAAAGCATGTTTAAATCAATACACACACATTTGGGTTATTGTGAGTTGTTTTATGCTAAATAAAAACACAACAATGTGGTGATGATGCATCATTTTCCTAGTGCACACGTTACAATAAAGCAGTGTTTCTCAAATGGTGGGGCGCGCGCCCCCCCTTGGGATATGGCAGGGGGGCGCGGGACAGCCCGAGGATCATGCAATTTCTGTTAGATACTAAATAGTTGATCGGAGGACCGTCAGTGACCGTGATATCCACACAGAGAGGAGAAAATACTTAATCAAACCTCAAGAATTGCGATGGAAAAATGTTTAACAGGGATGAAAAGAAACGGAGAGAAGGAGACAAAAAGCTGAACGCGCGGTCATTGACACTGCATGTGTGTGTGGGTGTGTGTGTGTGTGTTGGGCGTGGAGGGCTTACAGGTTCAGCAGCGCAAGAACAAAGAAGGGACAGAGACAGGGACAGAGACAGAGAGACAACATCAACACAAAACGCAAAGAAGATGAGTTCTCTTTCAACATTCATTCGGTATCTCACTATGGGACACTGTTGTCCCCAGAAGCTTTTTTCACATTACGCCCGTCCTGACTGGCCGACATGAAGTGACGTCCACTCTAGGAGGAGGGACTTCCTTCTACAAAAGAGTGGGACGTCATCTTTCTCTCCTCAGTCTAACACCTCTTCTCGCTCCCAGAAGCACGGTCTCAGAGGGCTCTTGTAGCAGGACTAGCTTAACTGTTCTCAGAGCGAGCCTACCACTCGGTCGCTGAACGCTAGCTGAAGCTGCATTAGCTTTTTGGGCCAAGTAGCTGGCTTGTCACCAAACAGCAGCTGCTGTAGCTAGCCACCATACTAACTACTCGAAGCTTCCGTTTTTTTATCGGAGCTAAAAAGAGAAATTGAGCCTAAACCTGTCCTCACCATGGACACAGTCAGGCCGCCATCGAGAGCGTGCACGTGTGGGAACAAAATAGCCGGAGCAGACACCTACTCTGCTTGTGCTTCATGTTTGGAGCTGCAACATGCCCAGGATGCGTTAGCATCTCCGGTCACATGTGAGCACTGCGCACGGCTCTCCACCAAAACCCGCAAACGGCGGCTCTCGCGGCAAGTGAGCCTGAACGCATCATCTCTGCTCCTCGCTATTCAGGCGGAAATTCAGGAGCAGATGTCAGCTCCTCCGACCTCAGACCTGTGGGATGAACTGTGCGTGGTGACGGACCTCTGCCTGTGCCTACACAGATCTGCTGTCAAAGCCGCCGGGCGGGCTATGGCCCTCATGGTGACTCAGGAGAGGGCGAGATGGCTGAACCTCTCGAGTCTGTCCCAGAAGGACAAGACTCATCTCCTCGACGTTCCCGTGGACCCTAAAGGTTTATTTGGACCAGCGGTGGCCACGATGCAGAAACGGTGCGAGGAAAAGAAGAGAGAAGGCGAGGCCCTCCAGCTCTGCCTGCCCAGAAGGCGCCCCCTCTCTCGGCTGCACCGCGTCAGACCTTTGCTCAGGCTGTGGCTCGACCGGCTTTTCGCATCCCCAGGCGTCAGCCCCAACCACAGTCAGAAGACCGCGGTCATAGCAAACCCACGGAGCTGAAAGGCGCATGGACAAAGAAGCTGTTTGCTCCCAAGGTGTCACCGGGAAACCAGCCAGCCCTGCCCAGCACCGGGAGCTCCAAGAAAAAGAGACGTGCCACCTGAGACACTGTCTACCGGGAAGGGGAGCGGGCTCGGCCAGACACCTGCCCTCACCCTCCCAGACAACGTTCTGTTCTGTTCAGAGTTGACATGTTCCAAGCCCTCCAAAAGGCGTGCAGAGGATGCACTGGCGCTCCCAGCACACAGCCGGTTGAAAAGGAGGAAGACCGGACCAGCAGAGAGCTCAGTGGAGCCACAGCTGCGTTCAGTAAACACACGCAAGTGCACAAGAACATGCCAGTGCAGTTATGCTCTGTTATTAAACAAAATGTGTTCACTAAAAGTTGTCCCATGCGCACGTCTCAGCTCAATGCACAAGGCACGCGCACACGTGGAGAAAAACACAAAAAGACGAACAGAACGGTACGAGCCTGTGCAGCTGCACATGAGGCTGCGGGGGGGACCCCGCAGCACTGCAGCCCAGGTTGCTTGGAACGAGCAGTGCACGGCATGTGCACTCCGTACTGCTCACTCATTTTATGAAGCCGCCACATCTCGGGCCGCTGTCAGCAAGCGCACCAGCATGGCGAGATTGTGGGGCTTCGAGCTGGGTGATGAAAACTGTAACCAGAGGTTACAGGCTTCAGTTTGCATTCACACCTCGCCGTTTCAATGGCATCCTGCACTCGCAGACTCACAGGGAAAAGAGCGCGCATCTTACAAGCCGAGATCGCGGCGCTCATGAGCAAAAATGCAATCCAGCTCGTTCCACCGGAGCAGAGCGCGGACGGATTTACTTTCTGGTTTTGAAACGGGATGGAGGTCTCCGCCCAATTCTAGATCTGCGTGCTCTGAACAAATACTTAAGACAGTACACATTCAGAATGCTGACTCATGCAGCTCTGATGCGATTTGTGCGTCAAGAGAAATGGTTCATCTCTATAGATCTGAAAGACGCGTACTTTCACATCCCTATTTATCCCCCGCACAGAAAGTATCTACGATTTGCCTTTCAGGGGAAGACATACGAATATGTGGTTCTCCCGTTTGGCCTCTCTTTAAGCCCCCGGGTGTTCGTCAAATGTACGGAAGCGGCAATCGCGCCTCTGAGAGAGAGAGGGATGCGACTGGCTACGTATATAGACGACTGGCTTCTTGCAGCGCAATCTCCCAGGGAACTTTCTGCACACGCAGAGCTGCTTACATCACACTTGATCGCGTTGGGTTTCACTATCAACTGGAACAAGAGCGTCTTGATTCCCAAACGATCACCTTCAAAAGAGTTCAGAGCGCAACTCTGCGCGGACAGAGTGAGAGCCTTTCAGGCTTGTCTGGCACTGTTCCGAAGGGGGGCGTGTCTCCGGTTCAGGCAGTGTCTCAGGCTGCTGGGTCTGATGCCGTCTGCCTTAATAGTGGTCCCGTTAGGTCGCTTATACATGCGACCGTTTCAGCGGTGGGTGGCGTCGCTCAACCTGAGCCCCGCTTTCCACGCCCACCGCAGAGTTCATGTAACGGTAACGTGTGCTGTCACCCTCCGTCCGTGGAGGAGCGCGCACTTCCTGACCAGGGGCGTTGCCATGGGAACCATCCAAACAAGGACGATTGTAATTACGGATGCTTCGTTGATAGACTGGGGAGCCACACACGAATCCATGACAGTGAACGGTTCATGGAGCTCACACATGCAGTCAGTCCACATAAACTGCCTGGAGCTCCTGGCCGTGTCTCTGCCGCTGAAACATTTTCTGCCCCGCTTGAGGGGGGAGCATGTTCTGGTAAGAACTGACAATACCACTGTAGTGGCATATATCAACAAACAGGGGGGTCTGCGATCACGTCGTCTGCACATGTTGGCACACAGACTGATAGTATGGAGCAGCTCTCACCTGCTGTCACTGAGAGCCATCCACGTTCCGGGCATAATAAACCGTGGGGCGTATCTACTGTCCAGGGGCAACCCTCGCTACAGGGAATGGAAGCTCCACAGCGATGTGGTGGCTCAGATATGGACCATCTACGGTCGAGCAGAGATCGACCTTTTTGCATCGGTGGAGAATGCGCAGTGTCCCAAATTTTGCTCCCTGACCGATCAGGGCTCTCCACTGGGACTGGACGCATTAGCGCACGAGTGGCCAAAGGCCCTGCTGTATGCGTTTGAGTTGATACCCCGTCACTTCCTGGACGTCACTTCCTGTCGGCCAGTCAGGACTGGCGTAATGTGAAAAAAGCTTCTGGGGACAGCGCATAGGGGGCGTGTCCCATAGTGAGATACCTCACTCATGTTTCAGGGAACCAGGGTTAATTTCTTAACCTAACGATCATTGGTAAAGAAGGAAAAACTGGAACCTTTTGACTTTTATTGATAGTATGAAGGAAGAGAATCTGCAGGAAATCATTCTCTAGAACTCCACTACCAATATGTGCAGAATCTTCATTACCGACAGAAGAAACCAGATTACATCCTAAAGCTGAGACCTTTTTGTCTTTCTTAAAGGACTAGTAATGGCCTGGGACAAAGCTAAAATAAGTATGCAGATATATTCTATATGTTCTAATGTATCAAAAATAACAAATAATTACCGTTGACAAACGCAGGTTTTTGTAAAATTTGACAAAATC